>NW_007578124.1:283439-297755 GCF_000690725.1 Stegastes partitus | reverse complement strand
ACTTCAGCTCCGTTTGTCCAACCTGAGCTCCGTCTATCGTTGGTGAGCTTCAATAATGTCGCAAAAGTTTACTCATGTGGACATTTCAGCTGGTAGCGGATGTTGTAGCTGCCATCGACGTCGGCCATAACTTCATGTGATTAATTTAGACTTAATGAATTATATTTTGTTGTTTTGTATAAATAAGCTTGAATGTTGTGACCTTGTTGGGGTCGGGTCCTTTACTTTAGATCAAACAGCACAGCTAACCCTGGTGCTACGAATGAGAGGACTGAAGAAGAGGGCAATGTCTTCTGTTGGACGTTTTCTCTCCTCAAGTTTATGCAACAACGAGGTATGAAATGTGCTGTTGTTTGTGTTTAGTATACATTTCTTTCACTGTGGTTTTCTGAACTTGTGCTCAGACTCTTATGTTTGTGTGTTTATTCATTCAGTTGTCACGGCAGTTAAAACGGCATTTATAATTGTCTGTATGAAGAACAACACCTCGTCGTCTGTAGAGGACCTGTGAAGGGTTTTGTTCTTTTTTTTTGGCATCAAACTGCCTCATCTTGGGCCAATATTGCTGCACAACATCAGCAGTAATGTGGGAAAAGCCTGATCCAAACCGCTTCACACAACTCCCAGCTCGCCTGTTAACGCACCTACAGGGTCCAGCCTACAAAGACCGACACCAGGACTTTTAGGGACCACAGTTCACATCCAAGCCAGACATTATTAGAAACAGAGATGATCGAAAGTGGCTGAACTGTCACACGCTGCGCATTCAAAGCTACTTTAATCGACTTTCCTCTTTGAACAAGCGGCACAGATTGGACTCATAATGACACATTTGTGGAAGAAGCAGCTGCCCTGTGACCCTCTGCTGCTTTCATGTGTTATATTATATATTATAAATACCACCGGGAAGGCTTTCCAGCATCTTAATGCCGGCAACGCACTTGTGTTTCCAGTCGCCTCTTTGTGTATTGATGAGCTCTGGACTTCCTTCCACAGCTGCTAAGATCTAACGTTGGTTCTGAATGCTGAGAAATCCTCATTAATGAAGGTTTTTAGAGATCGCTGCTGGATTTCATGTAGCAACCAGACTTCAGTCATTGAAGACATTTCTGAGTGGATGATGGGCTCTCTTTTAGAACACATTATTATCCAAACAGGTTCTGTCTTGAGTAGTTCTTTGGAAACACTTCTGTAGGGACGTTGTCCATCTGCATCCTGGTGTCTCGACTCTTTGCTGCCCAACCAGCAAAAAAACAAAAAGGTTGGAAAGACACTGAAAAGACGTCCTTGCCGTACGTCTGAACGATGTCAAACTTTGGTTGAAAAATGAAAGGTTCAGGTCGTTGGTAAGACGTCTCTATTAAGACGTCACTTTATCACCTTGTGTTGCATTATGGGTACTGTAGTCCCTCCCACTAAAAGGTTCGACCTGGCTTTCTATAATAATAATAATAATCATAATCATAATAATAATAACTGACCAGATTTATATGGTGCTTTTCTAGACACTCAAACACTCAATCATTCATTCACACACATTCATTCGGTTTCTGACTCGCCTAGATAGAAATAGCTAGCTAGCGAGCTACGGGACAAAATGGGACGGTCCAAATGCAACCCAACTTCAATGACTACATTTGGCTAAATCTAGGCTATGACGAACCAGATTGAGCCCAAAAAACCAACATCTGAATCACGTTGGGTGTTTAGTGGTTGATATCCACCCTGTTGTGAAGCACACACCTCTGTGTACTTTATGATGTGGTCTCTTGGTCGTCATTAAACCAGAGGAGGCAGCAGCACTTATCAACAGATGTCTGAATTCTACACAGGATTTGCTCTGAAGTCTTCCTGGAATAACCTTCACGACACTTTGTGGTTTCAGAGTTCAAAGCTCTGATCAATAGATGAGTAACTAAAGAGTCCGACTCCTCGGCTGGATTTGCTTTAATCCCCTGTTTTAATGCGCTTTCCTTATTTTTCTCTGTCAATTGTCATCGTGCTCAATCTTATAATCTTCTGTGACATTATGATGGTGTCTCTTCTTGGCCAGGTCTCCGCTAAACAGATTTACTTGAAGCGTTTTATTCTTCAATAGTTTGATGAGCCAGCAGGTTTTATCCCAGTGTTGCTGTTGTTGTTGTTGTTTTACAGATTTTAGTGAGTCAATAAACTGGGCTTCAGCGGTCGTATCATCCCGATACCATGGCAGGTGTTTTAAATCTGCTCAACTCTTCACTATCTGCCCAGAACCCGGCAGCAGACGGACAAACACAGCAGCTATCTGGTGAACACAGCGGAGCATCAAGAGCCAGGTATTTCCCTACAGAGCACACCGGAGCCAAGAGGAGAGCCAACGTGAGGTCTGACCAGAAACACAGACAGCAGCGCAGTAACTCGTCTGGAGAAACAGTTGATGTGCAGCCTGTTGCCAAGCAGACAAAGACGTCCAAAAACAGAATCAGATTTTCCTTCAGCTGGCATCAGAGGCGATGCACCGAAAGACGCAGAAGTTCAGACATGAATGTGACCGAACGGCGAGCTCAGCGGCGAGCTGTTGAATCGGACCGGCACCGTGTTCTCCACAGGAGGACGGTGGAGCCTCCGACAGCACGGGTGTCGAGAGATCATTACAGAAGCGTTTTTCTGTACTTTAATCAGATTTAGGGGGATGTATTAGCAGAAACTGGATGCAGCAGTATTGATAATAACACTGAGTTTCCGTCGGCTTATAATGAGCCCTTCATACCTCCACGGGGATCCGGTCCTCCTGTGGAGCTGCCATGTTCCCACTCGGGCTGTCGTGAAATCAGATTTTCATAAAGCAATTATCCCGACCACAGGAGCTCCTAACAGCAACGTTAATTCGTCTCAGTTTATGGTGCGTTTAGTCTGTTTTCAGCGAAAGAATTACACTCAGAAAGTAAGCGGGTGGAAAGAGAGACTGTAATCGTAGCTGTACAAAAGCATAAAAAGAATAAATAAAAACGAACAGTTGGGCTGAATGGAGAGTGAAGAAGACAAACAGACGAGCTTAAAAACAGAAGAGCTAAGACGAGCCATCAGTAGAGTCCCAGCTCAAACCACTGGAGCATCACCCAGGGCTGGATTATTGATCATATGATCACATATGTAAGATTAACGTGTCAGGGTTCCATTTTTAAATTATAAAGACTGTGGCTGTATTAGTGTTTAGAGACGTGCAGAATGGACGAACCAAACTCTGAGAGGAACCGTCAGCCATCATGAATCTGAAACCTTCCGACGTCCTTCACACTGGAGCGTGAAGCTCAAAGCACAGCGATGAACTGAGGCTTCACAGCTTCTTAGAAATGACCTGCACCGTTTATCAGAGCCACAAAGCTTTCTTTGTTCTTGTTGTTTTTTAACTTACCAACAGTCCTTTGGTAACGAATTATCTGTGGCACTAAAATTAAATTATGATGATATTTGCACAAAATAACTTTATTCTGTATGTCCCATTTTAAATAAGCGGTTTGCTCCAGATTCTGTATAAAAATAAATAAATAAATAAATAAATTCTGCATGAGCCAGAAGCGTCTTTGCTGCCACCAACAGTCATGTCACAGAAAACTCAAGGACTTTTCAGAGGAACTGGGCTGAAGGTAGGAAGGTAAAACATTTAATTTATTTAACCTTTGTTTAACCAGGTGGGGCGACTGAGAATCATTTACACTGACGGCGTGGCCACGAGGCAGCATGACAGGTAGAAGAGAGAGGAGAAGAAACCACAACACAGAAACAGATAATATGATTAGAAGCAGCATGTGGAGCCATCTTTCTTTCCCAGCATCGGTAGCACACGTGGCAAATGTTGAAATATTAAATACAACTTTCCTTATTCTTTTTATAGCTCATGGTGTTATAAGTCTGTGTTCCGTCCACTTCCAGCCGCGGTCGAACCTTTTCTGTGGAGGTGCAGGACTTTATATGGCAGTGAAGCATGAGCTGCAACACAAACTGTAAAACAGAAGAACACCTCTGATATAAAAGGCTTTGCTGTAAGGGTCACCAGGTGCTGACACACCAACGTCTCAGCGTCCGGTCCTGCACCGTGCGACCTTAACGAGGTTCTACAAAGCTCCGGCTCATGGTCACACATCCACTCAGAGCAACCCGGTGAAGCCAAAAGCAGAAACCAGCTGACTCCCGGCTGCCCACAACACATCCACCTGCTCTGCTTCCTCCTCCCGCCTGAACGTCCCTCTGACTCGTCTAAATCGTCCTTTTGTCGACTCGGCTGTCAGCCGTGACACATCTTGACAGCTCTTCTTTTCAAGTGTTGAAGTTTAAACTACTTTCATTTGAAATTCTTCAGAAACTGGATATAAAAGCAACAATGGCTCCTTTTTCTTTTCTTTTTCTTTTTTTGGGAGAGAGCTCTCTTGAGATCCTGAACTGTAATTTCACGAGGACGAACCGTAACCTCCTTCAGAGCTAAAAAAAAGATGGATTTTTCTATGAAACACCTCCGAGCTGCTCTTGTGGAAGGTTGATGTGTTATGAAAGCACAAAATCCCTGCCAGCAGATCGACTGAATTCATGAGCAAATGTGACATTTTTTTTTCAGCAAAGCATGAAAACCCTTCTATGTGGAAGCACATTATGACAGTGAAGGATTAAATCACACGAATCGTGTTTTTACCTGCTGCAGAAAGGCGACAAATTTGCACATGAAGTTGCCAAAGATCCAGCCGGGGAGGGGGTAGAGGGTGGCGGTGAACGGGACGCAGCACACCAGGAAGATGATGTCAGTGGCGGCCAGGTTCGCTGCACAAAGAGAGAACGACAGCAAAGGACGAGTGATGTTCAGTCACAGCGTTTGGTCGGTGCAATAGATAATGTCACATGGATTCTCTAATCATTCTACAGACAGGAAACCACCACTACCAGCCTTCTTCCTCTTATAACCAGTAACAATGTGGGAATTCTTTGTGAATGTCAGACAAAAAGAGGAATCGCTGTTCTGCACATAAACACCAACGACAGTCGTGACTCGATGATCCGACACTAAATGTAAAACCTTCTTCTATGTCGGATATCAAGGCTGTTGGATTGTCCAGACGGAGGTCCAGATACGAGGAGGGCTTGATGCTGGAAGGCTCATTAGTTGTTAAACAAGAATATTTTCTGAATGTTCTGTGATATGAATGTTTTAAACTGCAAGAGACATTTAAACATGTCAGCGAGAGCTTTGGAAACCCAGAATACGTGTTTGTTTTTATGCACCATAACAGGTAAAAATCCTCGATACTGAAGGCAGCTGTTACCGTAGCTGCAGTCCTGCATCACTACCAAGAGGTAAATGAAGCTGCTCAGAGATGTGACTGATCTGATTATTGTCTAACACGGATATTTAAACCAGCGGTGATGTGATTACATCAGGGATCAGATCTGCATTGTTTTATGAGTCATTCTTTACTGGGCTAAACCCTAAACACACGTTTATCTGTCTGCTCCTGCTGTGCCACAGGAGTGAAAACATGTCCGGCGTTTTAATTCATTCAGTTGTCAACAAATATTTAACAACAAAACCCAACAATGCCGGACTCCATGATATCATCAACGACCAGGAGACGACATAAAAACGTGCAACATCTGCATAATTTACTGCAATGTTCAGCCTTCAGTGGATGTTCAGAGCCTAACGATGCATTAGACCAACATCCAGGTTTACGCCACAGCTGCCCGAAATTAACCATCTCTCATGTCTCTGTAATGGTTCATACACCAGCATGTAGAAGATCTTTAATCCAAACGATGTTTTTAATGATAAAATATAATTATTATTGTTATCCATGAATTTCCTAATTTACTGTTTTACAAAAAAAAAAAACAGAAAAAACAGTAAAGCACATTATTATTTATTGATCCAGATGTCAGATTATTTACTCACATTCCTGAACAGAAACATTAGTTTTAGTGGCTGAATGTGATGCTTGATCAGTTTCTCAGAGAAGCCCAGTGAGCTGCTCAGGTTTGGGGATAAAAAGGTGGATTCAGTTTGAAATTCCTCATTCCTGTTCAGAACGGTGAAACATGGAGAGCTGAGTGGCGTTAAATTATATATATATACTTAACAAGTGCTGAACAAGTCAGACAGGTGATCTAATACATCTGTTCAGACCTGCATGTGCACTGAATCCCATCATCATGAAATTCTTTGGTTTTCTGCGCTTCTCAGGATTTAATCTGATTGTGTTTTGTGACTCTGAAGAGCTTCAGTAATCTGATGTCAAGCATCAGGAGACGGCGTCAGGATGGGAATGTGTTTACCTGACGGAGGTGAGCAGCTGTAGGTGCTTTTATAAAACCAAGTGCGAACTATTGATTGACTGCCAGCAGGTCTGACACGAGGCCGACGCACAGCGCCTCTTAAAAATACACGGCAAGTGTCTGATTTAACTGGAGGCTGTGAACACAATGCGCTGCTATGAATGCACATAATAACACACATTCACGTTCAGATAACACACCAAGCAGAGGGTGAAGCGATAACCTTGGCTTCTCTTTGAATCCATCATTGTGACGAAGGCGCTGCACCGTGTTCCCCGTTTGCTTTACTGGCCCATCTAATCACATTATACTTGCTGGACCGTTATGTCGGAGGGTTGGGCAGATGGTGCAGGCGCTGATCAAATGTTGCTGAATATTAAACCGTTTCGCCGCCGTGGCCTCGGGATACATTATCCCAGATCAGATTCTTGTCACATCCACTGAGCGCTGCGTGCAAACACTGATATAAACAGCGTCTGCAGGAGACCACAGAGCTGCACGCCGCGGCAGCAAGCCAGCTCGTATCCACGCAGCTCTCTGTGTGACCTGCATTTTTTACTCTATTTGTTTCATCAGCTCAATAAATCTGTCACAGCTGAGTGACAGCTGACGTCAGAGCTCTGCCTCGCCGCCTGTAACTGACTTCAGCCACTCGGCGTTCAGGTCTGTGTGCCCTGAATACCAGAGGAGACACGATATGAGCATCACTGATCTGGACTCCTTTCATTCCCATTGGTCGATTGGCTGGACTGAACATTCATTTCATCTTCCAGATAAAATATAGAGGCTACCATTTGTACTTAACGCTTGGTGTAAGAAAGAGGGAAATGTTGAAAAACAGCCAGTGACGAATCCGTTTTATTGGCTGTTTTAATAGCGCGGGTCCCCTGAGCCTTATGATAAACCTCTGCAAATACGCACAGACCAAGCCAAGCATGTTTTAAGCCGTGAGCTCTTGAGAGACTCTTGGACAAATTAATAATTCCTAATTGTATGCAACGAGGGTCCCAAACACCCCCGAGAGAGGTGCTGCATGTGGATGGTTTCTTCTGAGGTGCCACGGCTTAGAAACAACGTTCACTCAGCTGTGATTCGGGAAACGTCTGAACCCGTGACGATGGTGCACGAGACGAAGTGATGGAAAAAGTCACAGTATGGAATGAGGTGGATGTAGCAGTAAACACAAAGCTTCACAGACTGCAGCAGAAACAGACACAAGAAGCATTTAAACTAAAGTACAACAGACCAGAACATCAGATGGATGTTGGTCAATGAGGAGACTTTAACTGTCCTTGAGTTTATCCATGAAACCAACATGAATGCCACATTATCCACGATAGAGGGACGAAATGAGCTCCAAGACATCATCCTGCTACCTGAAGGCTGCCTTCATGAAAACTTTCATGGTCTTCATTTTTCATGATTTGCTGATTTAAGGTTTTATTGAAGGATTCAAGAGTTTTTTTTTGTCAGCTGGCTGATATGCAGACTACATGTGCACAGCGAAAAGAACGACGAGACACTAAAAAGGAAGATTTGGCTGCAAAAGGAAATCGGCGGAGCAGGTGTCACCACATAAGACGACTGTTTCGTCTGACCTTTTTAAATCAGACCTGAATGCAATCCAAAGCAAAAAGCATTTTGGTCGTCTTGCACCGTAAGAGAGACGCTCGTAACAGGTTCTATCAGCTTTTCCATAGATATGGAACTCCTCTCCACAATCGAACGAATCAGTCTGGAAAAATGTTATTGAAAAACCTAAATAATGCAGCAGCATCGAGCAGAGCAACATCACTCGGGTGCTTTCAAACAGAGAAACGTGTACGTCAGGAATAAGGCAATAAAGTCATTGACATGTTTCGTAACACGAAGCACCAGAATGTTGAATATTTTAAATTGAAACGAGAGATGACGGCGACAAACGCAGCGGTGAACAGTTTTATATGCATTAGCTTTAATATGAGCCTTTTCTGCAAATAGCCACAAACAAGTGAAGCAAACTTGGCGTTCAAAATCGCTTTCCTGCACAAATTTCAAACTGTATGCGGTGAAGCTCCTCAACACCTCCTGCAGATGATTGTTCTGCCTGTTTCCTGAACCACTTGTTGTGATTCAGGACACAACTGTGGCTCTCTCTAAAAGTGAAGCCTGTAATCGATTCTCCTCGTTGTGTGCTAACCGGGCAGATGGAGATTGAGTGAAACGGCCCTGAGCTTTCTCATGAAGCTTTTTTTCAACCCACCGCTGGAAAGCAATTAGGTGACGGATGAAAGAGACATGAAATAGTTATGAGCTGCTGCGTGCCTTCATTCTGCCCCATTCATCTCCACGTGTGCAGTCAGTTGTTCATGCCCCGGATCTGTCACGTGCCTCCTTCACAAAGCGCACAAAAACTCACGCTGGCTCACCTATGTAGAAGTTGGTCGCCGTCCTCATCTGCCTGTGTTTGGAAATGACATAAATGACCAGAGAGTTGCCGACCAGCCCCACCAGCATGATGAGAGAGAAGAACAGGGGGACCAGCCAGGCGTCCGTCAGGAAGGGATGCTGACCTCCCTCCTCCTCGTCCTCCTCGTCCCCGCGTCTTCCCAGAGAGAAGTTCGCCTCGGATCCGTTGATCCAGACGCGGTCGGTGGAGTTCCACAGCTCCTCGGAGGCGTACATGGTGACGGAGGGATGACTAGGAGGGAGGCGAGAGGAGGAGAAGGTATGGAAGGAGGAGGTGGCAGTCAGGAGGCAGAGGGTGCAGCCTGCATGCAGCGAGAGTCCTCAGGCGACAGTCGGCAGGAGAAGACTTTGGATGGAGAAAGAGGTGAAGAGGAAAGACAACACAAGACAAACCGGAGGAATGTGGGGTGAGTGGGAGGAGATCAGCTGCAGAAACAAAGCTTGGATTTGTGAAAGAAAGCAGCTAGATGAAAAGGTAGGAAGGTTGATGGAGACACGATGGAACAAAAGACTCCAAAGTGCTCATGTCATTCACTCGCAGCCCCAAGTAGGAACATGGAGAGAAATCAGATGTGTTGGTGTGAACAGGACAGAAGAGAGGACGACTGAGAGGAGGAGGAACAACACATCACACCTCCGAGCTTTCAGCATGCCGTGTTTCTGACTGTCAGCGTCCAGCCAGCCGGAGAGGCAGATAAAAGTCCTCAAATACCCACAGACAAACAATCCAGCCCGCTTGTAGCGTCCTTTCCTTTCGATGAGTTTGTTTTCAGCTCAGCGCCGCTCTTCGTTCCAGCTTTTATTCCCAGTCTGTCTCGCAACCTTCCTTTTTTTTTTTTTTTTTTTTTGCTTCAGAGGAAAAAAGAACTTGATTCAGAAAAGGTTAGTGTAGGAGTGAGCATTCGCTCTGCAGCCTTGACAAAACTGTGCCTGACAAAACGCTTTGTATTGAAAAAGAAAAGGAGAAGGAGAGGACCTCGAGCACCGTCCGCTGCTCATCCTCCGAGCCGAGCTGAGCTGAATCTAATCTGTGCTTCGGCAGAGAGCTGAGCGACGGAGACGCTGGCGGCTTTATACTACGATGGAGAGCGAGGACACACAGACGGGGAGAGGAGGCTGCATGCACGTGGGCTACTGTATGACTTTGGGATAAACAGCTGATGTCAGGGTCTCCTAGCAACCATATCCCTCAATCTATGCTTCAGTTACCCAAAAATGTAAAAAAATTAAATTCCTCCAACCCCTCCATCTCATGCACGCAGTGAATTACTGCAACAGCAGCACTGTCAAAGGGAGGAAGGACAATAAAAGTTATATTAAAAACTACATGATTTACTTTGGACCAAAAACACATTAATTTCGAGCAGCATTTTTTATCTGAAAAAGTGTAATTAGATGATCATTTGACGATATGTGGTCAAAATGAATGAAGCAGAAAAACTTTCCAGTAAAGACATACAGGACTTAACAAACTCATTTCAAACCAAAGTCACCTTTTGATGCCCAGACGTGAGCCGGCTCGCTGAGAAACTAATCAAGCGGAACATTCAACCTCATGTTTCTGTTCAGGAATGCAAGTAAATAATTAGAATTTGACATCTTAATCAAGAAATAATAATGAGCTTCACTATTTTTTCTGGGTTTTTTTTCTTTTTTTTTTTTTCATAAAACAATAAATTAGAAAATTCCTGGATGACAATAATTATATTTTAGCATTAAAAGCATCATTCTGGTTAAAGAGCTTCTACATGCTGGTGTATGAACCATTAGAGAGACATGAGAAATGATCAAATTTAGGGCAGCTGTGGCGTAAACCTGACATTGGGTGGAGGTCTAATACATCTGTTAAGCACCGTACACTAGATACAGCCTGTGATACAGATGTTCAACCATGAGCTCAGTTTTCAAAACGCATTTCACTTTCTTAAAGTGGCAGATTTCATACAACCGGTATGAAGCTGTTGACCTTTATCTCTCTTTATGTGAAGCTTCAGTGGAAGGAATACAACATCCAAACCAACACTGTGAAGCGACTGACTTGTCCAAAGCAAACACTGGTGTGCAAGCAAATGATCTATTTATGAATGTATATCATGTACACACCACTAGACCAGCATGTACCCACATATGCAGGAACAGACTCTGGTGTGGATGTCCAGATCACGTCTCACGCCTCCGATCCGATCTGAGTCGTTAAATATTCAGTATCTGCCGATATCCAGTCCCAATCTAACGCCAGTGTCTCCGGTAATACACATTTCTAGTGCATTAAAATTATTAGAATCGATGACAGCTGAATATCTCTGCAAAGCAAAAAAAATTAAATTAAAAAAAAGCATTTCTGCATCTAAGTTGTTCCTTAATGCTCCGCATGTTGTAGAGGGTGGAGTGTGGCTACACAAGGTCAAAAAGAAAAACAGAAAACCTGAATTCTCTACATCAGAGAATGTGTTGAGGATCAGCTGTAGTACCTGCTTGTTCCACCAGGTGGAGCCTCTTCCTGTTTCATACTGTGGAGACCAGAGGAGGCGTCACTTGAACTTCTGGCAGCTCCTGTTGGCAGCAGAGATTATTTATCTGGCAACGGGCACCATGACAAAGACGACTGTGACAGTTGACGAGCTCGTGTTTAAGCCGAGGATCTCAGAGCAGCAGGACGAATGTCTGCTGTGCTGATTTGTTGTGAAATTTGTTGATTGATAATGCTGCAGATTATAGATTAGGAAATGTATTTAGAATTTGCATCCTTCGAGTCCTGCCTCGACACCAGTGTGACAACAGACCTAAACAGAGGACCCGGTTCAGGTTTGTCGACTTAAAAATGCCCCGATCATCCCTGATTTTTGAGATTGAATCGGGACGTTGGCGTTGCAAGATGCTAAAGCACAACTGAAGTACGAGAGAGGCGCACATGCCATCCCATCTGCTGCACAGCTGACTGGAAAAAGGAGTCACATCAGGGAACGCTGAGGTCCGAGCAGCACATCACTGATGCACCTCCAGGCACAGCTCGGTCCAGATCAGCTTCTTCTGAGAACGCAAAGTAAAATAGAAACCGTTTTTCATTGCCCTTCAGACAACCAACTGTTTAGCAGTTTTCCTTAAACCCCTGAAGGAGGCTCCCTGGAGAGAGACGATCAGCAAACATACAAGGTTCAGTAAAACGCAGCATGACTTCCTGCCACAACCTGTAATTCATGTCTACGTGCGTCCATGAAACGTTAACCTCGTAGGATCATGACCACAAAAGAGTTCAGTCAAGACATGAATGGTGAACACAGTCTTTGTTCTATATACACATCTTTTTTTTTATTTTGTTAAAGAACCAAAAGGAAACGATGCTGCTGTTCCTGGTGTTCAGTGTCCTCCATCTTTCTTTAGATAGATGGACCTTGCTAATGGTGCCCTCCACTCTCTGCCATTGTACTAAAATGAGGGAGGAAGGAGGAAAGAGGGGGAGTCAGACAGCAGAACAACAACCACCAGGTGAATGTAATTGCAGCCAATTACTGCAGCCACTTGGGTGAACATAAAGGAGCCTCTCTGCACACCTGAGCTCACAGCCTGTGGACCATCTGATACAAGGGACATTAACCAGCGTCCTGCTGCTAACTGCAGCTGTTAATGGACGACATGTTGCTCCTCAGTCCACCTGCAGCAACACACGGTGAGTGGAAAGTCCAATCAAAGCTTCCAAAGCCACGACATCATCATCTGGGCTTTCCCAAAGAGTCTGAAGGCATCTTAGTGGACGTGAACTTCTGACTTTGAAGAAAGTAGTAAACAATCCTCTCTCTCATTATTCTGGTGTTTAGCAAATAGACATAATGTTGGTGATCCTGACTGAGCTGAAACAGGAAACGTTGAGTCTGATTTAATGTCAGACGGTGAGAATAAAAGGTTTGATGTGTTTTTATACAGAAGATGTAAACTTCTGGTTTCAGCTGCAACTAATTTATGATAATCTGTGTTTAGTTGAGTTTGGTGAATCCATCTGCCAAATCCAAACAAAATAAAGTCATTATGATCAAAGTCAGATAACTCACCGTGTCCATGGGATTGTTTTACCGCCGTACTGACTGATGCTAATCACTGACTCATCCCAGACTGTGATTGATTATCTGGAAAATGATCCATTGTTGTTTTTCCATAAAAATAACACGGACAAGTAACCAAGCTGGCAGTTAAAAAACAAAAACTAATGAACGGCTGAGTTTGAAGTAGATCAGATGAACAGCAGCCATCTTGGGTTTGTCTTGTGCTCTGGCTGTTGCTAGGCAACACCACCACAGGTACTACTCATACATGAAGGTCCAGATTCTAGAAGAACCTCCAAGTGAAACTCTGAGTGCCTCTGTCTGGAAACAGCAGACAGAGACCTTTCAGGACCAGACGAGAGCAGAGAGCTGCTGAACATTCAGAGTTCACAGCAAGTTTCAACAACGACAGCAAACCCACAGACTGATTATAGGACAAAGTTAAAGCTGTTGTACTGAGCAGAAGATGAAACAGACACTTACAACTAATGACTGATTGGAGACAATGTGGTTGCTCATCTCTCCTCACGTCCCTCAGACGGTAATCAGGCCAAACTGGTTTCAAAGGCATCATGTGAACAAACTGGTATGTAAAGAGTTAAATCCTGAAAATGGACGAATATTTGCTTTTTACAATCAGGACTGATGTTGGATAAAACCATAAGTTCTCTGAAAGTAGAAGAACATTGGTTTTTCTCAAGTAAATGACAACACAATAAATGATAAAGTATAATTGGGTGTCATAATGTAAGTTTAGCGACTTATGCCACAACCTCATGTCCAGCATATTGTCAAAAGTATTGGGACGCACCCCCGTTCACCTCCAGTAAAGCCCCAAGTTTTTCACACCCATGTCAACTATTAAGTATTATTTTACAGTGGACATGTACATTTTAAATATTTTCAATAGTGACCTTTACAAAGTTGCTGTTTAGTTTGTTTTGTGTTTTCACAGCGCAGGTATGAACAGGACTGGTTCTGATCGGCTCGTCTTTCTGCTCACTGCTGCTGAACGTCGGTGATAACTGTGATCAGGATTGTTCTTCTGGGATCTTTGTCGTTCCTTTGAGCTGAGACGGTTGCAGGAACGCTCCTCAACTAAGAAAAGAACCCTTTTGACCCGGAACAGATCAAGATCACAGAACTTTGACGGTCTCCATGTTCAGCAGTTCTAAGCAGAACATTTATTCAGAAGCAGGAAAACGAGTTTCCTGGTGAACAGCTAACTAAAACTCCTCCTGTGAGCTCACATAAACAGACGCTATCCACAGATAATGAAAACTCAGAAATAAATGAGCTCCTGAAGTGTCCATGCAGACACATCACAGCAACATGGAGGTAACGATGCTACCTGGACATCAGCTGATGTCCTCCGTGAGCCACCTGAATGTCTTCTTCCCTTCGCACAGCCTGAATTCTAGCTCACTGGTGTGCATCCCTGTCACAGCGTGCACAGAAACACAGACATACATGTGTGGCGGCACTTAGAGCCAGAGCAGGTGACAGCTCACCTGACGGCTCAGCGACTCCCGAC
>NW_007578124.1:273410-281794 GCF_000690725.1 Stegastes partitus | reverse complement strand
AGCATTCTATCCTAAGCAGCTATAATGGAGAGACAAGCCTACCAGCAGGAATCTGAATGAATTCACGGAGCGATCAACCAGCTCGTTTCCCGCGAACGCTTGAAGCCGCGGAGGTGAAGCGACCGGAAGGGGCGTGTCCTTGGCCTCAGTAGAAGAGAGAGCGCGTGCAGAGGGCCATAACCCACCTTATATAGTCCGACTAATATGCCACGATTGGCTTACAAGCCCAGGACTATCCTGCTACACATGCATAGAGGTGGTTTTTACTGACCTATGCAGAAATTGATTGTTAGGAAATGACATGAACCACCAGACGATCCACAGACCAAAACATCCAGGAGGAAAGGAAGCTGATCTCCATCCTCCTTCTCATCCACGTCCTCACATCTTCCCGGGATCCACTGATCCAGACTCTCCTGGTGGAGTTCTGCATCCCCACAGTCATTATAAAACATATCATAAGGTGGAATAATGAGATAATAAGACGAACTAAGAGAGGATTATGCTCTTAATTGTGATATCACCAGTACTACATCCTGGCCTAATGAGCTAACCATCCACTGCACAGAGGAAAAACACACAACAGGCTTATATCTGAAGGTCACCGTTAAGTATGAATATGATTTACATGCAAATACACTTGAACAGGATTGTTTTTGTCTTTGTCTGCTGGATGGCTATCAGATCGCAGCCACAACCGTCAGTCAGATGCATTAAAGACAAAAACACTTGGGCTTCAGCTGACTGAATGTTTTCAGAGCAATATTTCCCAGTTTGACGGAGAAGCTGTGACTGGACTGTTGCCAGACATGGACACGTCTCGTTTGGCCGTCCGCCTCATGACTAGATTGTCCAAACCACCGTTTTTGTTCAGGAAGACGATGTCCCTGCCTGACTGATGGTTACTTAATAAGGGCTGGATGTTCTCACCTCACTGACATCGTCCTCTTTCTGTCCTCTGCTGCCTCTCTGTTGCTCTATGCTATAAACTGACCCTTCAGGTCCACCTGAGTAATTCAAAATTCCTGATTCCTCCTCGTCAGGAAGCGTAAAAGTGAACTTACATGTTCGATTAGCTGTCATTCTTTGTGTAGAAATGCCTTTGGTGCAGCAGCGTCGGATCTCCTGGGCGTACTTCCTGTGTATTTGACCCGTTCGTGTAAAACTGCGTCAGGTTAACGACTGGTTGTCACGTTTCCACAAAAGCCTCCGCTGGTGAGATGCAATTTCATTCACATTACTGCACCGCATGAGTGTCAAACCGGCGTCCGCCCCGTGTCAAGAGGAGGGTCGTGTGGTCTAATGATGCACATTTACTCGTTCTGACCTTTTCCTCGCACATCTAACCAGCGACATGCTCTCAGCAGACCAAATGCAATCTGAAAGGCAGAGCTGGAGCATTTCTGCAGAGCATTTAACATCATGGCTGCTTTGTCTGGAGGCCGTACGAATGTTCTGAGGAGAAGGCTCATGACAATAGATGGCCGACGGTTCATGCCGGTAAGAACAACACCAGAATCCAGACACTGGCACACCTGAACGCAACTGTTTTTATAGTTGCTGGTTAGATGAGGTGACATTCTCGTATCTGAGGCCACACGTAGCAGAGCTTTTGTAAAACCGAACATCCTGCCGCCTCCATCTAGAAAAAAACGTACGTACACACCACCTCGATTTAGAAAAGAATCCATCCCCACCTCACCGCGTTCATATTCTACGCGAGGATGTAATAACACCAACGACAGGAGCGACGACCGGGACGTACGGAAATCGTCACGCGGTTCCTCCTGGAGCACGATTTCCGTATCAAAGTTCTCCCACCAGCTGGGTTCTGACCCAAAACTGGCGTCGGTGTCTCTGATGGAGAACATGCCTCGGATGTGGAACGGCGAGGTGGCGGAAAATAACCGTCCTCAACGTCGTCCTTCGCCTGTGTTCTTGTACGTGGAGCGGTATCTGGGCCTGGACCAGAGACAACACGGTTCTGAGGGCGTCCACGCTGCTTCCAACGTAAACACAGGACACGTATGTGATGTCGCCGGCAGTGACGTTTCTAAACCTAAAACCCGGTTACTGACGTCCACATGCAGACGCATAAACGGAGGATTCACAGATCTTCACTTTGGTCGGAGGTTTTTGAAAGAATCGTTTTTAATTTTAATGCTGTAAATCTGCGGTTTTGTGCAGATGACGCGCCGAGTCGGAGAAAAACATCTTGGTTTTGCGAGACACCTGCTACGTGTGGACGAGTTTGAGCTCGTTGCTTTGAGATCCCTTCACACAAAATGACTGATGTCCTGCTTCAGATTTTATTTTTTATTGTATTTTGTTTCATTAAATTGTTATAATTATATGAACCTTCTCAACCTCAAGCAGTTTCTGTTTTGTTTTGGGGTTTTTTGTTCAGAATCAGAAAAGCTTTATTGCCAAGTGAGTTTGCACACAAAGGAAGCTGCTTCGGTTACATGAAGCTCACTAACGAAGGGTTCATAAAACAACAAGACATCCTCATAGTGAGCAATACATACAAAATCTTAATCTAAAGTCCTAACAAGTACTATAAAAATAGCTTATGGCATTATATTCACAGGAAAGTGTCATGTCTGTCAAGTTTCTGTTTTGTGTGCATGTTTTATGTCTTGTCTTTCCTGTTTTATTTTGAAGTCATTTCACCAGTTGTTTCTGTCGCAGCTTTACTTCCTGCACCTGTCTTGTCTCACCTGTTTCCCATCTCCCCTCATTACCTCCTGTATATCACCCTGTGTGTCTCACTGTCTCGTCTCCAGTTCGTCGCACTTTCGCAGTCTTTGACCAGCGTTTACCAAGTCATAGTCACAGTCTGTTACGACCTGCTTCTGTTTTTGGACCTTGACTTTTGCCTCTTGCTTTCTGGATACCTCTGCCTGATCTGACTGATCTTCTGTGTACCGAACCCTGACCGGTAATAAACCTTCCTTTTTGCCTGAACCTCTTCTGTGTCGAGCATTTGTGTCCACCTGCCTGTCCTTAGTGAGTTCTTGACAGAAAGTCATATTTTTACTCACTGTGGCTTCAGTTTTCTGCCATATAAAGTCTTGCACCTCTATGGAAACAGTGCAATCATGGATAAAGGTAGCGGGAACTTTTACAAGACCATAAGGCATTAAAAAATAAAAAAATGCACAGCCTGTGTTTGATGTTTTTTTGTCATGTTGGCTGCAGCTTTGTCTCTAATAACTCCTCAGTTGCACCTGGAAGCTCAGATTTCTCCCTTTTTCTAAAGAACCTGTAAAAACTGTTTAACTGAGACGTGCAGAATAAAGTACGTTTGCTCAAGTGTCACAATTTTAAGCTTAGATTCAGGTACGTTTCCTGAAAGAGCACCTTCTATTTTTGATAAATGGTGTACATTTTGACAAACCCACCGGCTGGTTTTGGGGTTCAGCAGGTTAAACATTAGTTTTTGCATTAGTTACTGCCTCACTCAAAGCCCTCCTGTTTTCATAGGAAAACAAAGGCACTCGTGTTGGAGTGGCCGTCCTCCACTGCAGCGACGATGAGACCGGGACAATCACAGGTGAAGTGGATCCTCCTGTGAGATCAGGTGGGCGTTTTATCTAGTGTTCGACAACTGCTCGTCGATAACTACTCGCACAATGCAACAAAGGACAACAATACATGTTTTGTACAAACGCCAACATGGTTGACCGCCTTTACACAAGAAGTGGAGACGAAACATGTGGACAAGAGGCAGCAAAAAGTGCAGCGTGGCACAGAGACGTTTCCATATTCACCCACAGAAAGGAGAGTTTTCTTTAACTCTGAGATAAGTCCATGAAAGCTGTAGGGAGGCACTGGAGCAGATGAACCTCTGTACGCTCAGTCGCCACGATGTCGGGCAGCTGAAAGTAAGACGGCTGAATACAACAACATAGACCTTGGCTGCACTACCTAGACCAGGTTTGCCAGATAAACTGAGGTCATTATGAGCGTCATTGACGTGTTGTTGTTGCTGTAAAATGTCACCGTCGCTGTGTGTTGGTCTCTTTCAAATCTAGATCATTTATTTTATGTGCACTGGAGAGAAGAACAGCCAGTACCTCATTATTTCTTTAAACACCCAAATCAAAATCAGCTTTTGTCTGAAAACTAGCATCAGTCAGTGACATTGATTGTGTTGGTTCTAGTTCTGTTTGTGAAGCACTACAGAGATCAGTCTTTACTCACCTGAACTCATGCCTGTTGAGCAAACGTCGGCGCCACAGTGATTTGTTTTTAGGCCACGGAGCGACTCAGACGCTGTTTGACATTCTGAGAGCCGAGCACCTGAACTTTAGGATCCATCGATAGAAGACAGAGAAATGGGAAGGGAATGAGTAAACAGAGACAATAGGGGACGAGAGAACGGGACGACGGCAAGAGAATAAAAGAGCAGCGAGGAGGAGGAGGAGGAGGAGGAAGAGGAGGAGATTGTTGCAGGAGAGGTTATTGGTTGGTGAGCAGAGAAACACCAACAGCCTGCAGATTGACGTCCGAAGCACAGAACGATCAACACAACAGCCAAGAACACGAGGCTTCGGCCACAGAGCCAGTTAGAGCCACCGAAAGCATTCACATTAGGTTTCAGTGAACTGAAAAGAACCGGTCCAATTCAGCTGTTGATGGAGCTCTAATTAGGGCGACGCTAATCAATAGAGAATTATCACCAACTCTTCTGCATTCTGATGAAGACTTTCGCAGCTACTGAGCCACTGACGTCTGTCTGGAGCTGATAAACACTAGAACAGAGCTTCATGTCTGGACCGTTCCACAGAGATGATTGTATTCCAGTGTCGTGTAGACGTCTTCCTCTGCTGCACCGATCAAAGTCACTTGTTCATGTGTCTGTAAGTAAAATGTGTTTTAGAGGACTGCAGGTGCATTTAATCCATCTACAGTTCTAACTAAACAACCCGAGCATAGAGAGGAGAATAATTTAGATTTTAAGTATTTAGTGTAACTCCACTGGTGG
Source organism: Stegastes partitus (assembly GCF_000690725.1). Lineage (NCBI taxonomy): Eukaryota > Metazoa > Chordata > Actinopteri > Pomacentridae > Stegastes > Stegastes partitus. The sequence goes on along the minus strand of NW_007578124.1, from coordinate 276,804 downwards.
TTTTTTTTTTTTTAGTATTTAGTGTAACTCCACTGGTGGTTTTTTTTTTTTTGCCACTTTTGTTATTTATATGCACACACAGAGCTTAACAAATGCATCAGACCTCCACCCAATGTCAGGTTTATCTGCCCTAAACTAATCATCTCTCATGTCTCTGTAATGGTTCATACACCAGCATGTAGAAGATCTTTAACCAGAATGATGTTTTTAATGATAAAATATAATTATTATTGTTATCCATGAAGTTTCTCATTTACTGTTTTACTAAAATAGTAAAGAACCTTATTATTTTTTCTTGATTCAGATGTCACATTATAGTTATTTACCTGCATATTTACCAGAAACATTAGTTTAGTGGCTGAATGTGATGCTGGATTAGTTTCTCAGAGAAGTCCAGTGAGCTGCTCAGGTTTGGGGATAAAAAGGTGGATTCAGTTTGAAAGTCCTCATTCCTGTTCAGAACGGGGAAACGTGGAGAGCTGAGTGGCGTTAAATTATATATATATACCTAACAAGTGCTGAACAAGTCAGACAGGTGATCTAATGCATCTGTTCAGACCTGCATGTTCACTGAATCCCATCATCATGAAATTCTTTGGTTTTCTGCGCTTCTCAGGATTTAATCTGATTGTGTTTTGTGACTCTGAAGAGCTTCAGTAATCTGATGTCAAGCATCAGGAGACGGCGTCAGGATGGGAATGTGTTTACCTGACGGAGGTGAGCAGCTGTAGGTGCTTTTATAAAACCAAGTGTGAACTATTGATTGACTGCCAGCAGGTCTGACACGAGGCCGACGCACAGCGCCTCTTAAAAATACACGGCAAGTGATTTATCTGGAGGTTGTGAACACAATGCGCTGCTATGAATGCACATAATAACACACATTCACGTTCAGATAACACACCAAGCAGAGGGTGAAGCGATAACCTTGGCTTCTCTTTGAATCCATCATTGTGACGAAGGCGCTGCACCGTGTTCCCCGTTTGCTTTACCGGCCCATCTAATCACATTATACTTGCTGGACCGTTATGTTGGAGGGTTGGGCAGATGGTGCAGGCGCTGATCAAATGTTGCTGAATATTAAACCGTTTGGCCGCCGTGGCCTTGGGGGATATATATTTATATGTACAGATCTTAATGAATCAGACAGGTGGTCTAATGAATGTGTCAGACTCTGTGTATTCCTTGCCATCATTTCTATCACAGCTGCTTCAGCACATTTATCTGGAGGTCAGCCTGAGCGTTGTCTCACCCTCAGAGTTAAAAGCCTCAGAATGGGCTTTTTCTGTCTCCTGTTTTTGCCTGTAGACTTTAACACTTAATCGCTGAAGAGGTGAAGCTGCCCTCTCACATCCCATCTACAGTGACATGGGCGGTGGATGGAAAGTCTGTTTTCATTACCAGGAAGTCAAATAGCGCCGTTCTGGTGAAGCTGCTCAGAGATGGGAGCGCCACCACTGGTCTCACACAGAGGCAGCTTCATTTCTATCACATCTTAAGTCTGGTTCCTTCACTGTTTTCATTCTCGTGCATGGTTGGGTTCAGGAACCAAAGCTACCAAGTTTTAGAAAAAGAGCAGCAGTGACAACCCCAGAAGAGAACATATGGGTCTGGATTCATGGTGTCTATTTCTGATATTCGTAGATTTTTATACGTCTATCACGCTGTCCTGCATAAAATGATGCCAAAGCCAGTGTCTTCAAATGTGACCCAAAGAGGTTATATGACGAGTTGGGGATGAGACCAGGTTCAGAAAGTAGCTGGAGGTCGACGATGGTAATGGGCTGCACGGTGGCTCGGTGGTTAGCACTGTTGCCTCACAGCTAGAATGTCGCCGGTTCACGTCCCGGTGAGGACACCCGGGATCTTCCTGCGTGGAGTCTCCATGTTCTCCCCGTGCAGCGTGGGTTCTCTCCGGGTTCTCCGGCTTCCTCCCACAGTCCAGAAACATGTTGAGGTTAATTGGTGATTGTAAATTGTCCGTAGGTGTGAATGTGAGTGTGCTTGGTTGTCTGTCTCTGAGTGTAGCCCTGTGATAGACTGGTTACCTGTCCAGGTGAACCTGCCTTCACCCTGAGTCAGCTGTGGCCGCCCCCCATGACCCTAGTGAGGATGAAGGTGTAGAGATGATGGATGGAAGCCCAGTAATCCTAGCTACGAACAAGTGAGGAGAAATTTAAAAAAAAACAAAACAATGCAATTAAATGTCATTGAAACTGCTTGAAAAATGTGAACAAAGAAGCTGAAAGTGTCACAAAACACCTTGTCAGAAAATAATGAGAGAAAACACTGAGGGAGACACAGAGAGGTTGTTATTCACCTCACAGCTGGCGATCAGGTGTGTTTTCTTTTCATCCACCTCTGGGGCTAGACTATCCCATCGTGGAGGTCCTGGGTGGGTATGGAGCTCATCAGACGGTTGAATAGGTTGAAAAGCCCCACTAACGCTGGAAAGGTGTTGAGGGACGGGGACAGAATACGCCGGCCCCTCGTGTCTCAAAACTCTTTAACTTTCTGAAAGCGATGATCCAACGTTCACACTTAATCCAATCACGTGCCCGGCTGTGCAGAGAATTTCCCTCGCTGCCTCCTTTTGCAGTCTTGATTAAACTATTGCTGTCTGTAACTTCATCGTTTTAACTTCACCTGATCTGTGTGTCTGAGCAGACGGCAGTCATTGTTTTCCTGAAGCATTCATTTCCTGATTTATCTGCTTGAAAATTACTTTTAAAATGTACATTTTTTTGTAGTAAGAAAAGGATTTAGCCAAATTTATTGTGGACATACTTGTGTGTGCAGATGAGACCTTTTCCCCAGCCCCTATAGGACCGGCTCTCATTTCAAATGAAGGACGCGTACGAGGTCCTCACATGAGACGAGCATCCAGCAGGAACATCTCCACACATCAGCGCAGGTGACATGCATGCTAAACACGTGTGTGCTGTGTGACATGTGCAGGCATGTGTTGGTCAGTGAATGGACTCAGCTATAGCGTATCATCATGTTCACTTTCTGATTTATTGATCAGGTGAAGCTGACTTGTGAAAGAGGTCCTTCCTATTAAAACCCACAGTGATCAATCGTCCCACTCTGCAGTTGGCATCAGACAAAAGCTTTATTAAGTGACTCTCAGCTCATTGTTTTGGTGTTTCTGGACACACCGTCGCTGTTCTGAGCGTCTGAGCCACAAACCAGCGCCGATATGTTCATAACTCGAAATTACAGTCGACATTGCTCTGCATCTGCTGGATCAAGTTTGTTTGTTATGATGACTATTTATGGTGTGATCATATCTGTTAAGAGTGTTCTGATCCTCCCACTCTGTCAAAAAGACGAACGACTGCTATTTAATGTCTAACTTTACAATGCAGTCAGTATGCTCTCTGTCTCCCTG
>NW_007578124.1:243442-271430 GCF_000690725.1 Stegastes partitus | reverse complement strand
AATCTATGTATAGTTTATAAGACTCTTGATACTTTGGACCAACGTAACTATTAGCTGTTGTGAGACTTAACGTATGTCCTGCAGTTACTTTAAGCTCTCCAGAGGAAATACAGCAGATCAGTGCCTGCACAGCTTCTGCATTGAGAAGATCATCAATAGGAAGCACAGATCTTTGTTACTTCCTGCTCGCTGTGTGTTGTGTGATATAGGCACATAGAGATAAGAACAAGAAGCCTGTATTCAGTAGCTCTGTACACAAAACGCGAATAAGAGAAATTAAAGTGTCCATCAGTAACAGCGAGAGACGAGCAGATTAGCTGCTGAACGGCTGCTTTATGCTTCAACACAGTCAGACTGTCTGCTTTACCTCTCATTGTTTATTCCGTTACTGTCAGTGCTCACAAAAGAATGATTCGCTCCATTCAGACCAAACACAAAGAACTTAACTGCTGACGTCTCTCAGACCTACAGGCTTCAGTACGCCTCAGATGGAGCACTTGTTGGATTATCAAACAGCAGCCGACACCATATCGGGACAAAAGAGGGCCGTGCTTCATAATTTTATGCAGATTACATCATAGCACAGAAACAGCAGCGGTGAAACCATTTTACTGCAGAGACTGGAGCAGCTGACTGGGATTAAAGGAACATCGGTCGGCTGGTTGAGGTCATATTTGTCAGATGGATTCCAGAGATATCCACACAAGAGTTAGTTGTGAAGTTCCTCAGGGTTCTGTGCTGGGGTCAATACTACTTCTCTTGGACATGCATCACTGTTCCCTGCTATGCAGATGACACCCAGCTATATGTATCTGTTAAAAGCAAATTGCTTACTTACACTTTAAACATGTTTTTAACACACGATTGGGTGGCTGGAAATTACAGTGACAGCAGAGCAACATGATAAACAGCAAAGATGTGTTTATTAGAAACACATTTGCGAAAGCTTGCAAACAAACAGGCCAACGCGCTTCCCACTAAATGGAACTGAAAATACAATTTAGTTGCAGAGGGATGTTCATTTAAGAGAAGTTCATGACTTGCTTTCGTCAGCTCACTCTATAATACTCCTATAATTCTGATAATTGCCACTGAGGCTGTATAAATGTTGTGTGACGTTTAGCCTACGTGGGCCACTTAGCGCCACTAATGGAATGCTTTTATTGGTGATTCATGCCGAAAGATGAACTCAGCGTATTAACCATACAGCAGCCATGATTTAAACGTATCGCAGAGAGGATGGTTGCATAAAAGTGGTGCTTTTTTTTTTTAAACTGATGAGTTTACGCAACCTTGAAATGTCAAGTCGGTCAATTTCTGGGGGCAGATTGGAAGCAGCTAATGCCTGTTCAGAGTGGTCGCCAGCACACGGCCCTGTTTGTGTCTCTGGAAGCTTAAAGCATGACTCCAGCTCATCAAGCCCATTTAATCAATCATGACTGATGGCGCGTGTCACGGCGTCGCTGCTGCTGAAACCAGCAGCTTCAGAAGCGCAGGAAGACGGAAAGAATGACTGCCAAGCACATTTCTAATCTTGTGTAATTAACATTGTGTTTTTATCTCGGTCTCTGCAGAAACCCCGGCTTTCTCTGTCAATCAAGCAGACCCTTCGCGCTCTCAGAATCTCTTTCTGTGTTCATGAAGACGTGTCTTTATTGGCAGCATTCGCAGGGAAACAGGTCTGCTTAATGAAATATGACTTTCAGAACGAGTGGAGCGACGTTATGAGGGCACACGGAAGTCAAAAACATCCAAATGAATGCTGACAGAAGACGCTTGATGACGATTGTATGCAGGAATCACATTAATAGCAGAACTTGCAAAACGTGGAGAGACATAAATGCAAAAGGTTCCCCGTCCATCAAGAACAGAAACACCAGGAACAGCAGCAACACCGGCTGACCAGCCCAGACTGGTTGATGCCCACAGGCTGGATCTGCCGGCTTTTCCACAACACCAGGACGATCTATAACAGAGTAACAGAGCTGATGGGGTTAATTACACCTATCATTGATCTGTGGAAGTCTTTATTAAGTATTTGTTTATTACGCTGGTTTGGTGCTTGATTGCATCGTTCAGGGTCAGCAGATGTTGTTTCACTTCACACCTACAGTTCGACAGCAGAGAGTCGAAGCAGCTGAAGGGAGGTCTGGAGTCATTTATGACGTGGGAATAATCAACACGAGAGATTTTTTTAATATATAAAACTATGAGTTCTATATTTAGTTTAAAGGAGCTCATGAAATCCGCTCCAACGTATTTTTTCCACACTTCAATAGTCTCTTAAACAGCACAACGCTTAACAAATGTGTCAGACCTGCACCTGATGTCAGGTTTGTGCCCTAAATGAATCATCTCTTATGTCTCTGTAATGGTTAATACACCAGTGTGTAGAAGCTCTTTAACCCAAATGATGCTTTTAATGCTAAAATGTGATTATTATTGTTATGCAGGAATTTTCTATTTTACCGTTTTACAATAAAAGAGAAAAAAAATAGTAAAGCACATGATTATTTCTTGACAGAAAATGAGTTTTATTGGTTGAATGTGATGCTTGATGAGTTTCTTCCGGCTCAGGTTTGGGTATAAAAAGGTGGATTTAGTTTGAGATTTCTCCTTCCAGTTCAAAAAGGTGAAACGTGGAGAGCTGAGTGAGAGTTAAGGCCTGTGTTGATGCTGGATGGTCTTCATACATAATAAATCTGATCACTGTAAATATATAGTTCATGTGTTTTCTGAGCAAAGACCGTCACCGTTTTGAATTTAAACTGCAATGAGTGACGTTCGCCTGTTTTGTTGTTTGTTATAAGGAGTTATAGAATCAGACATCAACATTTAAAGTTTATTTTGTCCTACGACGCTCTCTGTGTGACTCTAATGTCAGACAGTTGAAGATAAATCCTGCTGAAGCACATTTTTATGGTTTGTTTTAACTTCAGAGCTCTCTGCAGAGCTGTAATCAAAAATGTAAATACTTTCCCCATATTATTATATTATATTATATTAAAAGAGTGCTATGGGTGGAGTTAAGTCACGGCTGACTGTCACAATGAGCCACAGGGCAACAGACTGAAGAAACTCAGATCGGCACTGTATTTATTTTGTGGTGTTTTTTGTGTTTCTCTGACCCGTCACTCCGACAGCCCTGCTTGATATTACAACACCGTACATGCGCTTGCAGGTGGAAGAATTAAGCATTCGTAGCGCTACTTTGCCACTTAACCCAGGAGAGGACAAGGTCTGTGTGGCAAAACTGAAAAACAAATCTCCTCCTGTCACGTGTTGAGCTCGGCGGGGTCGGCCAACGAACAAACAAAAGGTTTGAACAGAACGATTCCCTGAAATGCAAACTGCTGACAAGCTGCTAACGAACACAACAACATCTTTTTTTTCTGCCTATTATTGAGACGCTGTGTGCTTTTCTAAAGATATAGATAATTGTTAGGGTGGGAGTACACGAACACGTTATTAGTTCTGCAAAAGGAAGCAGCGTCTGTAGCATCCACAGCCTGAATTATAGACTCACTGATGTCAGCGAGGGATTATACAGAGCTGTGTAATTTATGTGCACACAGTTTCTGTAAAAGCTGACATCCTGATAAGAGTCTGTGTTTTTTTACCGACGCAGATCTTTCAGTTCATTACGGAAGACTAAGGAAAACATTAGAACTTATTACGGCGGCGCTGACATGAAATATTCATGTTCTGGCTCATTACTCATTCTGCTCCCTAATCAGGATTACATAAGATCGCCATGAACGCATCAGCTGAAAAAGGCGAAACCCATCCAGGACAATAACAGGGTATCAGTGTGCACGTAAACACAGCCAGTGGAGCTTTGTTAATGGAGCTTCATGGTTCTGAATGGAACATTGTGATTTCGGCCCGGCCTCTATTATTAACCCTTAGCGCTTGTCATCATCCTCAGAAGGGACATTCATATTAGGAGTGTGTCCTCGTAATGGAAACAAAGTGTGAGGAAGGAAGACAAACAGCAGGCGTACACATAATGTGCTTCCTCTAATACGACGAGCATCACTCGGTGGCAAATCAATTACGCGTCGGCCGTTGTGTGTTTGTTCTTCCTTCCAGCGACTTCTCCACCTGAAGCTGAAAGAACTCCAAGAGTATCAGCACACTGGGCACTGTTAGGATACTCTGATGTTTAATCACGTCACAAAGGCAGAATGCTGCATCGGTGTAAACATATTCATAGACACAAAAGAGCAGAGGCCAGCGATGTGGAGGACTGTGCTTTGAATGAACATCGGACATTCAGGCCAATGAAGGGACGTGTTTGCAGCTGCTGACGGGATCAATTATAAAAACAGTACATTTATGTTATGTCCAGTCTTCCAGCATGGTTAGGTGTTTTTGTAGATGCCAGAGGGCAATTCAATGCATTATGGAGCAGAATCACGTCTGTGGTTTAAAGCAATCAGGATCCAGAACACTAAACAGCCAATCGTATGTGGACACCAGTCTGCTTACAGCCACGCTATGCAAAGACATAAAACCTTTTGTTTCTCACTGTCTGACATTAAATCATCAGCTCAGTCAGGATCACCAACATCATTTCTATTTCCCAAATGCCAGAATAATGAGAGAGAGGATTTTTATGACTTTCTCCACTAAGAAGCCCAGTTGATGATGTCATGGCTTTGGAAGCTTCTGATTGGTTAATTGACAACATCTGAGCTAATTGGAGGCAGTTACTTTTAGGAAGTATAGGATACTTTTAACCAGTGCCAGATGCTTTAAACAGCTGGTACAGGACCAGCTGCCTGAGCTGTGATGGCGGCTGCTACCTGCTCTCATGGATTTCATCAGACCAGCATGTTGCTGCAACTGAATGACCTATTGAACATCTGTTGGCATGAAGGCAATTAACACCCGGGTTAGGATAAAATCCCGGCCCAACGAGACCGACACACTGGTTAAACTGCTGAGGGTTTCCTCCCACGGCCCGTCCACGCCTGCGCTACGCTAACCACGTCAATACTGTGTTCCAGAAGCTGACCTTCCACCTGCAGTTAATGATGAGATGCATGCAGCTGCCTCACGCATTTGTTCTCTATTTTTATGTTGTTTGTCTTAAACTATTATTTTATTTTTATGTTTCAGGAGCCCTGCCTTCGCCCGAAGTCGGCTGGGATAGGCTCCAGCCCCCCCGCGACCCTGGTGAGGATGAAGTGGTGTGTAGATGATGGATGATGGATGGATGTTTCAGGACCTCAATATAAAGACAGTAAAGCAGAAGCGTATGTTCTGACCGTGTTCTAGTGCGGATATCAAGTCTGGTTTGATGTCATATACACAAAACAACCATCTGTATCTGGATTTTGAATGAACTGCTTTCCCTTGAATTCTGGAGATGATTTGATTTGTGATGTCTGCTCAACAGATTCAGGGCAGAAAATGGAACTAAAGTAGGTCCAGCAGTGAAACACACACACATGTATGTTGACCCAGAGCAGGATTTCATACTGAAGAAAATGTGCTCTGTGTCTAATTCAGTTTCCATCAGAAGTTCTTTTAATATAAACACTATGAGATTTCCCTGTTGACTGACCCCGGTGCTATTCCCGACCTGTCACTGCTCAGTTGTCAATTAAAAATTCCATCTTAAACACTAATTACTGATACAAACCAGCAGGTCTCTGCCAACAGCGAGTGTCAAAGATTAATTGATGCAGAATTCTGGAGTAAATGAAACAGCAGCCGGATAATGAAGCAAGTTCAGGATGTTTTGACATGTTCCTCCAAAAACTTGGTCTTCTGATACAAAAACACCGACATGGACCAAAGGCCGCGTTACGTTGCAGCGTGTCCATGGTGAATAATGCCTGAAATTTAATGAAGGAAATGTGCAGCTACGGAGGAAACAGGCTGAAATAGATGGAGGTCAAACCGACCCTGTGGGGCGTAGAGCAGAATGAACGCTACGAGCATGAAGAGGAGACCTGGTGGATGAGTCAGCAGGGTCCACAGGCCACGCCGAGACCTGTGTTCAACCACAGCAGCAGTTTAAAGGTGAAGCTTCAAGGTTTCACTTCATGATGTTCAGTTGCTTCCACAGCAGTCAGTTGATTAGCACGCTACGCTTTCTGCTAAATGAATCGTGCACACATTTGTTTGATGTTGTTTTGCAGATCGTTTGTTTAATTAGATAAGCCGCACTAATTGTCTTTCTCCTTGGGTCGGCTTGCTGGGTTTTCTTTCTGCTGGGGCCAGAAGATGCTGCTGAAGGCGGAGCTCCGACTGTGTGGGTTTGTTCCACTGATCGTCTGTCATGTCTCCAAGCGCATTTATCTTGGTTTAGTCAGTCGGTACATGTTCCCCTCATGTCTCACTCTGTCAGTTGAGGAAGCGCCTTTTCTTTTCTGAGTGGAGTTATTGCTTTAATCTGTTTGTTTTTAAATTCCTTCTTCCTCGACTGCTCGGTCCCTAAAACTGACAAGCCGCCATCCGTCGCTCTTTAAACTCTTGGCGGCCCCCGAAGTCGACGTCTCTGAATGCAGAAGTACTTACAAACAGTCTGACTGGCTCTTGTGGTGACGCAGCGCTGAAGTGTTTACTCGCGGTGATTAATGAACAGTATGGTGTCACAGCACAACCACAAGACGGCTATATGTGATTCATTACCAGAAAGGCAGAACACACAAATTAATCCTGGACTAAATTAATTTTTAATCCCTTGGGATGTGTTCATGCAGAGAAAGAAAATTGGAAAAATCCACATTAGAAAAATCAGTATTGTATTAGTCTCAGCGTGGCAGCGATTTAATAATGATGCAGTTTGCTTGAGTCAGACTCAGGTCATGGAAGACAATTACAGAACCTGTCATGCAGGTAAATGCTGGACTCGGGGAGCATATAGCTGGAGGGATTACAACATTAGTACACGACTATGTAACTGTTAGACCAACACTGAACGCCTGGAGGTTCTGTTCTGTCTGCATCGATGTGTTTTAGCCTTTCATCAACATGAGGCCACTGAAAACTAAACTGTAGCAGCACTACATCTCAGGTGAAGACATTCACAAGCTCTGTTCACAGCGTTGATTCTGGGAGATGCTAAGTTTGTATATAGTGTTATAAAACATTTTTATTGTTTTACAAAGTTTTTATATTTTTGTTTTTTGCACTGAGAGGACTGCACCTTACGTTTCGTTATACTCGTTAAAATGACAATAAAAGTAATCTGAATCTGAATCTCACGCATCTGAGAAGTTATTAACAAGAAACTTCACACTGTTGGGGCTGCACGGTGGCTCAGTGGTTAGCACCGTAGCCTCACAGCTAGAAGGTCGCCGGTTGGCGTCCCGGTGAGGACACCCGGGATCTTTCTGCGTGGAGTCTCCATGTTCTCCCCGTGCAGCGTGGGTTCTCTCCGGGTTCTCCGGCTTCCTCCCACAGTCCAGAAACATGCTGAGGTTAATTGGTGATTGTAAATTGTCCGTAGGTGTGAATGTGAGTGTGCTTGGTTGTCTGTCTCTAAGTGTAGCCCTGTGATAGACTGGTTACCTGTCCAGGTGAACCTGCCTTCACCCTGAGTCAGCTGGGATAGACTCCAGCCCCCCACCACCCTAGTGAGGATTAAGGTGTAGAGATGATGGATGGATGGATGTAAACTGGCAGCAAAGCCAAATTATACACCGACATTAATACTATAATGATTTTTTGCCGTGTGGACCAGCTCCAGTTATGATGCAGCAACGTTAACGCACACATGTGAGGAAATGATCCTGATGTTGACGTCTTTGCTGCACCAGAGTTCGTCATTTTACGCAGGTCACTACTTTTGTTTATGTACAAATCAGGAAAAAAATACCTGGATGGTGCTGCTGCCCCACGCTGTAGTTTGATCAGGTTGTTTGTTAGCACTGGGCTAGGCAGTTAGCTTATACAAATGAAGCACAGCAGATTTGTTTAGCTGGATAGCTTCTCTTGCTATTTTCTCATTAGAATTTTTTTGGATTAATCACTTTCACAGCCATCTCAAGACCCCCTGGCAGCTCTCTGTGGCCCCCTAGTGGGCCGTGACCCCCCTGTTGAGAACCACTGGCCTGTAGGTAACAGCTTTATTTCAGCTGGGGGGCGACATCCCAGCCTGTTGTTTGGTTCTGACTCGTGGACTGGGCCTAAGATCAGCTTCACAAGTTTAGCCTCAGCGTCAGTCAGCTGCACCATACATCTCTATGGTTCAGAGCGTTTTGTCTTTGATTTGTGGTTATGTAGATTAATCTCCCTCCTCTCTCCTCCTGCAGGGGAACCGGTGACACGTTTGTAGCTCGTTTATTATCGTAATACGTCACCATATTTCTTGTTGTTCTTGTATTTTTGCTCTCAGAATTGTTTGTCTTCATCTGCTATTATATCGATTTCACAAACAGGAGTGTTTATTAAATATTTAGGTAGTTTATGTCGGAGCTGGCGCTGACCTCCATGTATTATTCACACGGAGGTTCTGCTGTATTATTTGTATCCGTCAGAATAAAGAAAGAACAAGTCCACAGAGATGCTGGTGTTGCAGCACCTTCACCCAGAAGCCCAGCGGTGACGCAGCAGGATCACAGCGAGCTGGAAGGATGTCACACACATCGCTTGTACACTGTGTGTTTTATTGTCTGCTCTCAGAAAAGTTGGTTTGTTCTTGTGTTTGAATTTTTAATGAACCAAGATGACTGCTATGAAAAGCGTTGATGGGACAGCTGACAGTCTGTCTGAAACCGAGGCTTTGCATTAAGTGTTTGATTTCATTCGCTTTTGTCTTTCCTTTAGTGCCATTTTGTTATAGTTTAAATATTTTAATAGGTCTTCATCACAAGCAGATCTGAGACGAGACAGAAAATGAGAAAACAGGATAAATCTAACCGGAGCTCAGCGACGACAGAATGAACATGAAGGACGAGACTCCCTGGACCTCAGTGAGGAAGGACACATCAGACGGGCCTCAAACAGTGTGTTCCTATGTGTGCCTTCTTGGTGATCCAAGCTTTCTGGGTTTTATCCTTGGTGCACAACAAGCTGCCAACGTGGAAGTGCCCATCTGCAGTTCCTGGAACGGACACTTGAGGCCGCCTCTAAAACCGAGTCGATCTCCGTAAACGCTTGTCCTGAAATGTCCAACTTTACAGCAGAAGTAAACATATTTACAGTCTCATACAAAAGTGGTTTTTAAGCTAATTTTCCTCATTAATGACATCTGTGTGGAGGGTTCATTTTATTGAACATCGTTGCCTCGTAGCTCGACGGTCGCCCAGTCTCCATGTTCTCCCCGTGCAGCGTGGGTTCTCTCCGGGTTCTCCGGCTTCCTCCCACAGTCCAGAAACATGCTGAGGTTAATTGGTGATTGTAAATTGTCCGTAGGTGTGAATGTGAGTGTGCTTGGTTGTCTGTCTCTAAGTGTAGCCCTGTGATAGACTGGTTACCTGTCCAGGTGAACCTGCCTTCACCCTGAGTCAGCTGGGATAGACTCCAGCCCCCCATGACCCTGGTGAGGATTAAGGTGAAGAGATGATGGATGGATAAATAAACAGCCGCATTGTAGTTTGCTTGAAGGCAAAGCCAGTTTTCTGTCCAAGTTCAAGAACGTGAGTATTGTTCTCATATATAACTTGAATAATCTTGTTAGTTCTTATTTTTGCAGTAATAAACACGGTTTGAAGGAGGCAACATGCAGTTAAAGCAGCAGTAATGACTAACAGGAAATAAACGAGGTTAAAGCATGTGAAAGTCCAGAGTTTTGTCCACCCATCCTTCACCCTGACCTCCTCTCTGTGCACTCTGTTGCTCTGTAACTGCTTCCTTCTTTGCTCCCGTCGTGAGTCATAACAGGCCCAATGGACAAACAACCTTTAGGGTCATTTTTTATGGGAGGACTGTCTCCATGAATCAACGGTGAGTCATACGGCAATTATCTGTAGTATGCCACGAAAAAAGTGGTAAAGGAAGACTTTCTCTGCTGGTTTTAACGGCCTCTCAGCTCTTTTCATGGAGTCTATCGGAGCAGTTCAGTCGTCTAGATGTGCCAAAGAGCACAGAGCTGAAGGGCCTGGAGCATCACGCTGCCTTCAGCCCTGAGTTCATGACTGCAGGTTGTCACAGCCGTCAGAAAGTGTAGATAAATATAAAGCACGGACATTTTAGTCATTTGTTTTTCCACCACTTAGGATTCCTGACTGCACAAAGCAGACTGACAGCAAGCAGGGAGGCCGCTGGTTGAGAACAAAACAGCCTCGGGTCAGATAGAAGAAAACTTTCAACAGTTGCAAATAAGCAAAGAATGGATTATATTCACAACTTCAACAGCTGCTAATTAATATTCTCTGAAGAAAGGCTCTCCTGCATCTGTTCAGACTGTCAGAGAGCTGGTGAGGTGGCTGAGGGCGGCGGGAGGGCTTCTGGTTTGATAACTTTAATGATAGTCATCGTGGAAAAAACGCTGTAATCTTCATGTCATTTTTCATGCAATTTCTCAAGCAGCACAAAAGTGAACCATTCAGATAGCTTCAGAAAAGTGATGCAGGTTGAGGATCTATTTTTCTTGCCAGAAAAGAAGGATTTTGAGATAAATGTCCAGAGGCTCAAAAAGCAGCTCTGTTACCAAAGACTCCTCTTTTCCAACCACAATCTGCAAAAAATCTTCTTCTTTTAATTCTTTACATTCTTTATTCTTCATAGATGTTTTTGCTTTTGTGACGCTGTCGACAAGAAAGGCCTAGTTAGCATGTTTGATATCAAAGCACCTGCAAGACGTCATCTTTATATAACCAAGGCTCCACGGTGTCACTTTGACATGAAGGGAATCAGAATTCTCTTTACTTTATCTGTAAAGAAACAGAGGACTCGTGTCAGCACTAACTGACAGGTAGGAAGTGACTCAGATCAGTTCTACAAAAGCTTCTCCCCCTTCATGATCGTGTCCCCGGGTAGTCGAACGCAGCACAAAGCGACCCAACGTACAGTCGCTACACGTGTGCTTAATGCCAAAACAGATGAAGTTAGAGCACAACTGGTCTAGTTGTTATAAAAGGGAAGATTCATTCCACCAGTGTTGATGTTCTGCCTCTGATTGGTGGTTCCTGGAATTCTGCTGAAAACAGACCAAAACAAGAGGACATAAAAACACCAGGAAGATTCTGGAAAAGACAGAATTAGTCGTTGATATCTACAGCTGCTGACTGAGTCACTGCTTGACACGCTGGTGTGATTAAACTGACTTTGGGGTCTGTAGCCTCATTAAACCCCTTCAGACATGTGATGGGTCAGGAGACAGAGCCGGTAGCTTCTTACTCCTCTGGTCTCGGAGGTGAAATCTGTGACAGACCGCCTCCAGTAATAAAATCAGGATGTGGACAGAGTCCCTGGAAGTGTCAGAAACTCTGAAATGAATGAACGAAGAGGGAGATTGTTTCTGTGCTTTCGGTCTCACAGCAAAGTCTATTTTTTGTGCTGCTGTCAGTCTGTTTAACTCGACTTGCTTTATTACACACGACATAAAACAGCTGTGAGCAGGGACACATCCCACATGTTCACCACAGGCTCGCTTTGATCCCAAATCGTCACAGAAATATGCACGATCCACCCTCCACACTCCAACATCGCGAACCCGTTCAGTCGCAGATTAACGACGATAAACCTCACAGAAGATTAACGGATATAGAAACGACTCCCTCTGGTGGATCGCTGCAGAGAGTCAGTTCAACCACATCTAAAAAAAACACCACAGAGCCGTTCCAGAGATGTCACACTATGAAAAGTTTAGGGCCTCGAATGACAGAGAGCCTATTAAAGAAAGAATGGCCTAAATCACAACAGCAGAGGTGGAAACATTCTGACTGGAGAGCTTTTATAAAAGTAGGACAGGTTTAAAAAGTCACTTACACCTCCATTTTAAAAAAAAAGGCCAGCAGGGGGCGCCACCTCTGGTTGCAAAAAGAATCGGATTGTGTTGAATTGATCTGCGTAAACACTCTCCTGATGAGCTTATGGTCTCCTTTATTACAGCATGAGGTTTGTTTTGTACATTGTGGTCCCATTAAAGCAGGCTGTGCATTAGGACTGGGCGACTTTGTGACTGTACATGCACAGTGTTACCACATCTCAGGTGTCAAGATGTCCACCTTTAATAAACAGGCTATGATCCTGACTTTTAGTTCATTAAAAAACATTAGAACATTTATTAGTATTCAGTCCCATCATCCAGATGAATCAGAAAATAATAATACAAACCCCGACTCATTTTTAATGGCTTGTGGTTGCTAAAGCAAGTAAAGACAGACAAACAGGTGCAGCATCAACAGATGCTACCACACCATGGTGGTGAAGAAGGCCTTCTGGTTCAGCTCCAGATTTGCCAGTTGTTCTTAATCTTCATTAATGGGCATTAGCTGTGGGTAGTGACTGAACAATGAGAATATGAGGGGCCGAAATGTCTTAGAAGTAAGGTGCGGCGCTTGGACATCCACAAATACTTTGGAGCAGAGTTGGTGCCCCTGAGGTGGTTTGAGCATCTGATTCAGATGGGCGCCTTTCTTTAGAGGCACGATCAACTGGGAGATCCAGTAAACTCAAAGCTTATTGGAGGTGTTACACATCTCATCTGGCCTGGGAACGCCTCAGGATCCCCAGGAAGTATCACAAAGCATTGCTGGGAAAATGGGTGTCCAAATGCCTTGTTGTGCCTGTGTGCCAACACGACCCGGCTCTGGATAGATGGAAGATGTTTAGATCAGTGGATGGATGGATCCATTAGCAAAGTGGTGCATTTAGGTGTGCAGCTGTTTATAAACTGAAAAAAGGCTTTATATAGTCACAAACCTATTAACAGCAATGTCACCACAAATGTATCTGGAGAAGTCCATCCATCCATCATCTCTACACCTTAATCCTCACTATGAGGGGCGGAGCCTATCCCAGCTGACTCAGGGTGAAGGCAGGTTCACCTGGACAGGTAACCAGTCTATCACAGGGCTACACTTAGAGACAGACAACCAAGCACACTCACATTCACACCTACGGACAATTTACAATCACCAATTAACCTCAGCATGTTTCTGGACTGTGGGAGGAAGCCGGAGAACCCGGAGAGAACCCACGCTGCACGGGGAGAACATGGAGACTCCACGCAGGAAGATCCCGGGTGTCCTCACCGGGACGCCAACCGGCGACCTTCTAGCTGTGAGGCGACGGTGCTAACCACCGAGCCACCGTGCAGCCCATCTGGAGAAGTTTTCAATAATGTTGTATAACAACAGGTCCAAAATAAGGTGGTGTTTAAAAAGTGACTCGTTTTGTTATGGATTTTCCATATGGTGTATTTGCAGGTGGCAGAAGTGAGATTAGTGCTTGTCTATAGAAATTAAACCTTTCCAGCTTCTCTCATGTACTGTATGGGGCAACAGTGACATCTAGCGGCCACTGCACGACCTGCAGGAGTCTCCGGAGTGGAACGCGGCCTTCTGGGACTCATTCGGTTTCAGTATAATCGCTCAATAAGCAGCTCACACTTTTATAGTCTGTGCATACTGTAAATATCTGTCTTACGTTGTTGTGTTTTGCTGCTGTAGATGATAGTTATCAATAAATGAACTTTTCAGTTAAAAGGAGATAAGTGAGGTGAAGGAAAACCAGTAACCGAACGCAGCCGCCCGGTCCCGGTCACATGCCAGACGAGCTGGATCAGCTGACACCAGCCTGCTTCTCCTTTTGATGCTCTTCCTCCTCCATCGACCGTCAGCGCTTCTCGGATCAGTATTTTGTCGCTATCTTCGCGTCGCTGGCATCTGGTTTGAGGTCTGAGCCCAGTGAGCCTCGCTGGTCCAGCAGGTTACGGCCGGATCGATGCTGCTAGAGTGGATGATGAACGGACACGCCATTCTTTACACGGGGGTCACTTTGGCCTTCTGGACCACCATACTAGTCGTCGGTAAGGTTATATTTCCCGTGAGAAATAATCCAGATATTATAATTAGGTATTGAAATAATCTATCTCGTAGATGTATTCCGCGGTGAGCGTGTTGTTAGACGTCGCGGCTTCGTTTGTCAGCGCGGGTCGTTGCGTTTGACAGCTATTGCTGGGGACCCGGCTACATCCTGGGACTGCAGCGGCTGCGGCTGGTCGCTTTGCTAGCTTGCTGGTTCATTTGCAAACTGAAAATTAGCTTAAGCACTAATTGGACACCGAGGCATGAATTACTGCTGCATATTTTCTAAACTGTATGCGTTAACATTTACGACAAAGGGCCTCTTCTTGCGTTTAAGCTAGCGCTTTGCTAGCATTTGCTTAATGTCAAGCTAATCTCATTTAGCTCGTTGCTAACTATTACAGCAGAAGAGACTCAAACGTTGGACAGCAGTGTTGGCATTTATTGTTGACTAGCGTCAGGCTTTTTAGTAGACATATTATGGGATGTTTATCTGCCTTTCTTCCAGTAGTTTGAGCCATTTGGTGACGCTTAGCTAGTGTTAGCCGTCCGCTAAGCTAACGTTAGCTGGTTAGCTGACTGACTTTAAACGACTCCAAACAGGAACTGCAGCAGTTTTCACGTGAGGCTGAGCGATCACACTGAAGCTACGGCGTTTTTCCAGGACTTTAGCGTGACTGTGTTTCACGTGTGGTGCAGAGAACAGGTTCATGAAAGTGGAAACGTGCATGTCTGGAATAAATGGTTCTGTTCAGGTCACTCATTAAGCATCAGTGTGAACAAGCCTCATTCACATCTCACCTGTCTGTTTCCTCAGGTATCTGCTACACCATATTTGACCTTGGATTCCGCTTTGATGTGGCATGGTAAGTAGTGTTGGCACAGAGCTGCAGGTGAATGATGGTGACGGCTGATTTGTGCCAGATTTGAGGGTCAGAGCTCCATTTTAGTTGAGCGCTTGAAGCCTTCAGTTCCAGTTTCCTGTAAAGCACTAAACACACTTTATTGTCGTAACGACGCTGCAGCAACTTTTCCCAGGTTGCACAACTGTAAGAATACGGATGCAACGCCTTACAACAGCTGCTGGTTTCAGGCTGACCACGCGTCAGTCCTGCCAGACGCAAAAGCACATCCAAAGTACATTTTTTTGGTTATTACACCAAAACTAATGAACTGATTCTGAGAGTTTTTTCTACAGTTATGCTGAGACTAAATTTACAGACCAATAGTGTGTTTAATACACTCGTTATGCTGTAAATGTGTCGTCTTACGGTGGGTTAAATATTGTGCTGGACTGAACAGTTTCAGGTTTCCTAGATATCTGCATCCTGCTGATATATTCCTAACGCTGGCCGTGGTTTTCACTACAGCGAGGTTGTCAGGGGTCGAACCTCAAAGGGTTGAAATGAAACATGTTGCACAACCACAGAGGAAAACAAAACTTGGCGTTTAGGTCACCTGGAGTGTAATCTTCTATCACCTGAGCTTCAGGTGTTTCATTGAGTCGTGCACTGTTCAATTCAACACTGAATATTGCTAAAAAGCTAGAATTTAAAACAGATGATTCTGTGATATTTTGGTCCTTGCACATGTTATTGTTGTTTACTGTACTTGTTTACTTGCAGGTTCCTGACGGAGACCTCTCCCTTCATGTGGGCCAACCTGGGCATCGGTCTGGCCATCTCTCTGTCTGTGGTCGGAGCTGCCTGGTGAGTCACTCACAGCGTCTGTCCTCCTGTCAGGTGTCTTTAATGGCACATGATAGGATCATTTTGCGTCCGCTCGGATTAATTGGTGGCACCTAAATGAATTGCTTTCTAACATTATCAGTGGGCTGAACCCTGCCAGGCACCGGTGACGAGCTTCTTTCATCTAAGAATTTCCTTTTGAAGTTCCTCTTGAATGTTTATTTAAAAAAAGAACACGATGTGTAAAAGTGGAACTGGAAAATCTCTGAAACACACAAAACCTTGTGAGTATGTTCTGAGTGGAGATGTGTTCCCTTTCAGGTTCCCTAATGAACCGGTGAATCATCCGCTGTAGTGCCAGCTTACTCGTTTAAGCAGAAACAGACATTTTGAAGAGCTTTATTTTATTTTTTTTACAACTAGCGACAGAGAGACTCAAGCAAACTAAGCTGACTTCAAACTGCTTCCACTAACAAAGCTTCAGGGCCTCACTTCATGTGTTCAAAGCTGAGCTTGGGCGGCTGCTGGAGCTCACCTGGTTGAGCTGTCGTCCCATATTCAGGGGCTGTAGCTTCAGAGGCAGAGGTCATGGGTTCGAGTCCCGCTCATTTCCTGTTCCTGCAAGTCCGTCCCCCATTCTTCTCCCCCACTTTCCTGTCTCTCTCTTAGCTTTCTTATAAAATAAAGGCAAAAAAGTAAAAAAACAACAACAAAAACAAAGCTGAACTTGAACAGAGAGCACAGCTGAAGGCCTTCAGGTTCATCCACACCACACACCTCTACAGAGAGAGACACCACAGTCTAGAAACTATCAACTGATTTTATGCCCACAATTTGAATTTGCTCATATTTCTAATTTCTGAGAAGTGCATCTCATATCAAAGGCTTTTATTCATTTATTTGTTTTTGGAAGAACAAAAAGCAGAGGTGGAAATATCACCAGATTCACCAGAGCTACCACCCAGAGAGGCTCCTCACTGACTTATGTAGATGCCAGGTCTTCTGAACATAGTGCTGTAGTTTTACTGTCGAGGGCTTCGTGGACGTCGTCTGATCTGCAGGCAGCTGGATCACAGAGCTGCTCATGTGACTTAAACACTGAATAACCAACCTGTCTGTCTGTCCTCTTGGTTTTATGATGCTGTCTGAGCTGCTGCTTGTTTCTCATCCTGTTTTATTCATTCATGCATTCAGATGTTGTGTTTATTGTGTTTGTCTGTGCTGTTATGTGTGTTAGATTAAAATGTGCTGCCACAGTGTGTTCACATGGATCCTTTAGAACCTCCTGGGTGGTGAAGGATCTGTTTATATGGTGCGGTTCGGCGTTGTTGCTGCGTCTCGGGTGCATTTTCACCTGTTTGATGTCCTGATGTTGTGTGTAAATAGCGTTCCAGTGTTTGTTGCCTGTGCTTTCCGGAGCAGCAACTGATTATTCACTCCATCTCTGTGCATGTATTTGTTCTCCAGGGGGATCTACATCACTGGCTCGAGCATCATCGGCGGTGGTGTGAAGGCTCCACGGATCAAGACTAAGAACTTGGTCAGGTAGGATCATTCAGGAGCAGAACTGGACAAATTCTGTGTGACAGTCACTTGTTTTGTAATCTGTCAGAGCGTTGGATAACTTGTGATTCTCTCTACCCACAGTCCTGGTAGCGGGTCGTCTTATTGTTTCTCTGTTTTTCTTTTTTATTTCCGTCTCTCTGCAGCATCATCTTCTGTGAAGCTGTTGCAATCTACGGGATCATCATGGCTATTGTCATCAGCAACATGGCCGAGGTGAGCCATCTCTTTCTGTTTTGTTAACAACGTTTTTTACATTTTGTCTGCGTTTGCTCATGAATGATGCAAGCAGGGGCTTCACTGGAGACGGCACAGCATCGATGATATTAAGCTTGAGGAAGAAATATGACTGAGACAGCAGAACGAGGACGGACGGTTGTTTGCTAAACAGAATGTTTTTCATCCCGTAGAGCTTCAGCGGAAACACCCCCGAGACCATCGGGTCCAGAAACTACCAGGCTGGTAAGAGAACAGACTGAATAAATCCAACGTGTTTAACTTAAAACTGCACCTGAACATCACTTAAAGTGAAGCTGCACCATTAATTAACTATTAGTGATGATTCTGACGATTAAACGAACATAATCGATGCAACAGTGACGTTTAAAGTACGTTCTTCACTAACAGGACACTCATATACAGCATTAGCACAGGGTACAGTTTGTTATATATATTTTTAAATGATGTGTTTCTATTAGGGGTGGGACTGTAATTGCGATTAATTAATTACAACAAAAATAACACGTTTAAAACACTTCGTGGCTATCCAGGACTGCTCGCGCTAACAGCTGCGGCGGTTTCTGTGCTCGCTGCTTTGCGTTCAGGCGGTACCGTCAGCTCGATGGGCTTCGCTGGGATCTAGTCTGTTTAGCACCAAACCAGGCTCTGGTCCAGGCTTCCATCAGGCGGTTTGTTCAAATGAAACTTGGCCTCCATCAGTCCAAGCGATGCGCTCTCATTGGCTTCCTCCATGTTTGTTGTTGTTAGCGTAGCGCTGACGTGTCTCGTGCATCATGTGATCGGTGGACCATGAAACCAGGCGCTGACAGACGCTCGTGTTGTCTGGATGCAAACTGAGATTAAGTGCGTTAATTTTTTAATCATAATTAACCCTTTACAGGATTTATTTTTTAATTTTTATATTTATATTTGCTTCTATGAGATGCACACAATTGAAGGTGAACCTTATTTTAAGTCCTACTTTAATGAAAACATTTGAACATGAAGGCAGCGATCTGCTCATTTTAATGTCAAACAGCACCACATGTGTTCTGTTCCTGTGAATGTTCCTCATAAATACTGGTGTGGATTAGACTAACTGGAACTAGCATTAGCTTCTTTCTGAAGCCCTACATCACAGGACTGGGGAGGAATTCACACATTAATTCCATGTAGACAATAAGACTTGTAGCTGGAAACCGGTTGTGTTTTATTCTAGTATTAACTGGAAAGTTTGGTTTAGATTTCCTTCATTACCTCTTGCTGTCAGTCTCAATAAATGCTGTAAGAAGTGCTGCGTTCCAAAATAAAATTAATTTTGTTAGCGCTCATAGAAGCCAAATTTAATTCACTCATAATGTTTCCAATGAAACGACTGAATGAGATTCTAACCTGACTCTGTGTGCTGCCGTTTGGCTGTGGATCACTCGTACCGTCCTCGACTCATTCCCGTCCTGCTCTCTCAGGCTACTCCATGTTCGGCGCCGGCCTGACCGTGGGCTTTTCCAACCTTTTCTGTGGAATCTGTGTCGGCATCGTGGGCAGCGGAGCGGCTCTGGCGGACGCCCAGAACGCCAGCCTCTTCGTCAAGATCCTCATCGTGGAGATCTTCGGCAGCGCCATCGGCCTGTTCGGCGTCATCGTGGCTATTCTGCAGGTGAGCGAGAGACGAAGAAAAGGTTTCCCCTCTGGTGACCGTTGTTCCAAAGCTCTGAGAAATGTCAGGACAAGAATGGGTGTTACTTCCACAAAGGTGAGGTCGGGTGTAGCGCGAGGTTCTGGCTGTGCAAATCATAACTGGCTTCCTTTTTCTTTTTCTTCCTCAGACGTCGAAAGTAAAGATGGGCGACTAGAAGACGCGCTGAGAAGAGAAGAACACTGCTGGAATATTAAGATGGATTATTGTGTAAATACATCGTAAATTATTTAAATGTCTCTATTGGCCTGGTGTTGTTTTTAAACCGTCGTTCATGCAGGAGTGGTTCACGCTCGCTCTGCTGTCTGGAGGGAGACGTCAATGTTGGATAAGGGGAACAAAAAAAAGTGCTTTTATTCAGTGGAAATGTAAACGTTGTGCCGGGTTCTAGGTGGAGGCTCGTCTCCTCACAGCAGAGACGCTCGCTCTCTGAACTCCTGGAGAGGTCCGGCACGTTTCCACGCCGTCCTTTATTTCTCACCACTCTTGTTGAATGCTGGTTTAAAAATAACACCAGAGTATTTGAAAATATTTCTGTGTGCGTGTGTGTGTGTGTGTATGCGTGTGCGTGTGTGTGTGTGTGTGTGTGTATGCTGGACGTGTGATCTTTTTTTTTTTTCCTTCTTCCTGTGAAGCATGAGGTTGTTTATCATTGTGTTGGTAGCCTGGTCTGTCTGTCGGTCGCTTGGTCAGTTTTTATGTCTTCTTTGCTCATAAGCATGTGGTCCTTCATCCACACAGAGTCTTTATCTACAATCATGACTGAAGTCACAGTCGTTTGCTTTTTGGGAGGCCCGATAGATCTGCAGTTTGTTTCCTTAGCTTTGGAAAATGCTACGATGTCGACGTTTGAATCCTCCCGATCATAACCGGTAGTCAGAACTCCCCGCTAGAGATCCGTCCTGTCCCAGCTGTGATCCTTTCCTGTAGTTGTGCGTAGATGAATCCTCATGAAGGATGTAGGATTGTAGCGTGTCGGTTCAGAGGAAGCCAAAATAAATCTTTGCCCAACGTCAGCGTGAAAGTGAACTTTAGGAAATCTAAAGTGTCTAAGCCGCTCTCCTCTTTAACCTCCCATGAACCCAGACAGGAAGTGAGGATCTGTTTAGTCACCATTAAGTATTACCAGCTGGTCTGTTTCCCAAAACGATGGACTCTCTTCCATCATCGCAGGTTTTAAACGCTCTTATTTTACACAAACATGTAGTTCTACGAGTCGCCGTGTTACTTCATGTTTTAGTAAACTCTTGTTTTGAATGTAAAGGTTGATGTTTGACTGCTGAACATCTGTTTTCTAACATTCCTTTGTTTGTGGGTAGAAGGTAAAAGCAGGCGACGTTAGCCTCCTGCAGCAGAGCCGTCATCACAGCTCGTACAGATGTTCTTCAGCTGCTGGTTTCAGTGTTTACATGCGTGTTTATTCCTCCTGATCGTTTGGCTTCCAGCTGCCAGTAGAACGTAGACGCTGCAGAGAGCGACTCGCTGAGTTCGGTGACAGACCACGGCTCGTTGTGACTCGTCTCATATCTTGTGATTTTTCCTCCTTTGAACCAAACACGGGGATACGTGTCTGTAGAACATGTATAACTGGACTCACGGCGGTGTCGGAGCAGCGACACCGTCTTTGTCCCTGTAAGTAATGAAATCCAAAAGGCCGTGGTGGACCCGGTTCTGGACCGGACCCGCGGCTGTCAGTGACTGTAGGTGGTGCTGTGTGTGCGTTATGTTGACGTGATGGTGATCAGCTGATTAACTCATTGTTTTTTGACATGTTGTGTATTATAATAACAAAATCAGATTTTCCTTCCGGCTTCATAAATGTCCTCGAAAATAAAAATGGTTCAGTCAAGACTTCTTGTCATTTGTCTTTATTTTTAATCAACCATAACGAAGCATCCGTTAACTTTCTTCACTGCTGCTGGAAGCTTCCTGAAACGCTTCTTGCAGCGCTGACTTTGTGCACTAGGTGGCGCACAAAACCACAACATCTGCTCAGAGGGAAGTGATGCTGAGGAAACCGTTCAGCCTCCTGTGGCTGTTCAGCATCGTGTGTTTATTCTGTCCACCGGTCGTCTTGTGCAGAAGATCTGATGAAAACCAAACCGTGTGTGTCCTGCAAAATAAAATACGTCTGTGAGCTTTTACAATATGGTCATCAAAGGGCTAAATGATGAAAAACATCCCGCTGCATGTGAATAAAACTCATAAAGGAGAGTTTGAATGTGTCATTTTTTATATTTAAACATTATTTTTTAACAAACATGAGCTCAGATTTGTGGCATTTTGATGGCTGCTGTTGAACGGCAAAGAAACAATCAGCTTAATATATAAAATATACAGACTATGATCTAATGACTGTAGTTAACAAATACAAATCTGGATCAACTAACACCTACGAGAAACATGTTAAAAGTCAAAGTAGTGAACCTCCTGTTTGAGTAGCAGTACCACATGTGAACCTAAACCTTTGACATGTGGATGTTTAAGGGTTATTTTATTATTATTTATTGAGGTTAAACACATCTGATCAGCCAGCATCTGTATATTAAGACGTGTTTGTAATTATCTGTTAGATGATTTTAAATCTACATCAAACCACATTGAAAGTGATGCCAGAGGAAAGAAGTGAACCGTGATGATCAAACTGACTGATTGAGACTCTAAATATTACAGGAAACTTTCAGAATATGTCCTTAAAAGGATTTTTAGAGATTAATCTTGAAAAAAAAAAATAAAAAAAAAAGGCATTTGAGGTGATATTTAAGATGCTGTGTGCATGTTTTTCTTCTGGTCTTGCACATTTTTTTTTTTATAGTATTATACATTTTATTGATACAAATAATTGAATTTCCCTTCTGGGATAAATAAAGTATTTTTCATTTCATTTTCATTTCATTTAATTTTACTTATAGTGTTTATGACACTTATTGTGTGTTTTATATTTTTTCATAATGTTTATTTTTACTTAATGCGTGTTGTTGCTTGTTTATGGTGGTGCTAGCTTTGCTCTTTGTGGTCTAACAGTCAAATTGAACCGTCAGGGATTCATACAGTATTTCTCTTTATGTTTCATGTCTGTACATTTTGGTTCTTCATTTATTTTTTTCCTATTATCTTGTTTTTTTAATGTCTTTTTAAGACATAAGCGAACTGTTTCTTGTTGTTTTTTCTCATATATATTTTTTTGTATTCCTTGTGTTTTATGCTGACAGACTAAAGTGGGTTATCACATTTCCCAGCTCCCCTTGTTTCAAACGCGCAGCATAAAAAGCGAAAGCGCGTCGGAGCCGCGCAGGCTTCCGTAGGCACCAAGAGCGAAGGGACCTGCTCGCTGCCACAGCCTCAGAGCATCTTTTTCCTCCCTCCGCTTTCGGATCTTTCTCACCGAAACACGGCGCGATGACGGGAAATCACGAGCACGGCGCGTCCCTGCTGCCCGGTTCGCGGTAGGATCCGGTTCGGGGCTGCGTTAGCCGCTCGGCTAGCGGACCGCTGCTCAACATGAGGCTGCTTCCCTGATGGAGAGCAGACATAATAGCTGTCTGGGCAAAGAATAGAGTTATCCTGAGCAGAGCTGGGCTCAGCCTCGAGCTCCTGGGTTTTTTTTATTTTTATTTTTATTTGTTTCTGTTCCGGCTCCAGCTGACCGAGCAGCCGGAGGTAATCCTCCTCCTCCTCCTCGGCTGATGTGGACCAGCGGTGCTCCAGCAGCGGAGGAGATGCTCCGACACGAGCACCCGCCTGACAACACCAAGGTAGGAGCTCTCTGGGATGCATTGTTTCCTTCAGCACCGCTCCTCTTTGTTTCCACCCTCTCGGTTCTGCTGCTGCCACCCTGCAGCTCTCGGCGGTTCTGTTCGGGCTCCTGTGTGGATGTGCTGCCCCGCTCTGCCCTCTTTTGTTGTCGTGCACATTTGCAGGGACTAGCAGCATCCTTCCACCCGCCATACTGGGCTCCAGCCAGCCTCCCCTCTGAACCACATCAGGCTGCGTTTGCTGGGAGGAGGTTCGGTTCCTGTCTGCTGGTTCCTTTAAGGAGGCATGTCAGTGTGTAGAGCATCTGATGGTCCAGCAGCAGTGTGCTCACACTGGGGGAAGGAGGAGGAGGAGGAGGAGGAGGGGGGCGTCTTCATCATGAAGCTTAACCTAACCAGGCGTTTACACAGAAGCTCTGGACCTGGACTGTAATCCAGTCTGACATCTCTCTCATTTATGACACGGTATCTCTGTGGGCTGGAGCAGCAGGCGGACCGGAGCCGCCTCACCGGAGAGGTCCTGGTGTGTTCTGAAGTGTTCCTCCTGATGCTGCACGCACGCTGTCCTGGTCCCGCTCAGCTCACCTGCAGATTGTTCCCTTTGTTGACCCGTAAAATGTCAGAACACTGCGAGAAACGATTTGTGTTGTTGAACCGACCGTCCCAAAGGTTTTCAGTTTATAATAAGAGCTGAAAACTGGTTGTTTCGTCCAGTTTTTATCTCCTGATTTGGATCTTTAGCGTGTTGGAGTCTGCAGATCCATTTATCCCACTTGATAGAAACCATCTAGAAACCCAGGTACTGGTTGTGAAGCCTCGTGTTTCCGTGGTCTGCTCCGTTGGCTGTGTTTATACCATGAAAAGCTTCGGTTTCAGGTTCACCGTGATGCTCGGCTGCAGCAGAGCCGGCGTTCACGTAGCTAGCAGGTGGAGCTTCACTGACACTGGAGGCATCTTCTGACCATCTGCTGTGGAAACCTGTCTGATCTGTGGCTGTACTGGAGGCTGATCAGAGAGCAGAGAGGTGCTTTAATCCCAGGTGGACGCCGTTCTCTGGATGAGTTGTTTCAGTCGTAGCTGGAGATGGATTCGGTCTGCGTTCTTTCTAATCTTGACCCTAAAGTCTTTGTGAGGTAGCTACTAGCTACTTGACCTTATCGTCCTTTTCATGCATGTTTTCCAACTCCAGGCCGTGTAGACTTGAATCCTAGTTGGGTGTAAGCAGGTGATGAGGAGGAGGGGGTGTGGCCTAAAGGGATCAAGGTGTGCATAGTTATTAGGCAGCTTCTTTACCTCCGACAGAAGAGATTGAACTCTCTGAAGAGTCAAACGAGTAGCTGAGCTGTGGAGGCGTGATCACCCAACAGTCAATAATCACAAGAAACAGACCCGAGAAGGATTAAAAGCTACCAGGAACCCGTCGACCTCCAGAACTGCAGCCCACCTGGAGCGTCCAGAGGTACCAGAGACACGGCCCAGGTAGGAAAGGCTGAAACAGAACCACCTCTGAACAAGTTGGACTGGGCCAGGAGACATCCGAAGACCGATTGAACAAAGGGATTATGGGCCGACTGCTGACGGACCAGATGGACGGGCCGTGGCTGGATCGCTAACAGGGACGGAGCTCCACTGTGGGTGATTAAGGATGAGCTGGTTGGACCTTTTCTGGTTGAAGATGGACTTAAAATCGACTCCTAAACCTTCCGCCGGTTTCTAGAAGATTTTCTTCAAGCAGCGGTCCAGGAAACCCTCGACATGATTCGAGGAGACCGAGATGTTCATGCAGGACAACGTTCTCCACCACATGCATCCAAGTTCTCCACCTGGTTTCTGTCCAGCAAAGGCCTTAAAGATGGCAGAGCAATGACCTGAACCCTACTGAGAACTTTTGGATCCTTCTTAAACGTGAGATTAGTTTAGTTGCATAATAATTCTGCGCACCAGTAGTTGCCTGATGATTGTGCACACGTAGATGTTCTCCTGAGAAACCCAGAACTCCCTTTTCCTTTGTTAAGTATTCAGGTTTGAGGTTCATGAACATGTTGGACTGACGGAGTTCTTCAAAAACAGATGTGATCCTGAGGAATACAACTGGCCGAATAATAAAAATAAACTCTTGCGGTTTACTAAGAAAGTTTGTCTTCTGGCTTCTGTTGGATGTTCGACCTTCGCTGTGCAGGAAGATGGAGGCGAACATGAAGCGGAAACTTTCTCTGAGCTCGTCTTTTGTCGAGGCGAGTTCCTGCGAGACAGATTTGTGACATCACAAGTTGTTCGGAGGCCAGCAGCCAACCGGTTTACTGCAGTGTAAACAGGAAACAGGAAGTTGTGTTTGCTCTGAGATGGACTTTGTGGCGAGCAGTAGAAGTTCTGAAACAAATAAAAAGCATTTGCATAGTCATAGATTTTGGGGAAAAGAAAACACTTCAGACACGAGTTCTTATCCAGAGGTGTGTGTTTTAGCTGGTTAGCATGTCCAGGTGGCTAACAGGTTGATCACCCCTCCTGGGCGTGCACGTGCACCGGCCACGCTGGATGTTGTGTAAATGTTTTTTTTTCTTCCTATTTGCACGAACACCAGCTTGTTTCCAGCGTCAGCCAGCAGACTGTGAGCAGATATTCACTGAGTTTGACAGAAATCCCGTCCGGTTGGAATCGCGTACCGTGAGTCACGTCTTTAAGGAAGGTCTGGAAAAAGTTGAATTGGACGGGAGGCTGG
This sequence comes from Stegastes partitus, assembly GCF_000690725.1. Classification (NCBI taxonomy): domain Eukaryota; kingdom Metazoa; phylum Chordata; class Actinopteri; family Pomacentridae; genus Stegastes; species Stegastes partitus. Next base: position 245,859 of record NW_007578124.1, on the reverse strand, counting down.
TTGCTAGGGAACAGTTGTAGCAGCATCCAATTAACAGCGAGTAGCGGCGTGAGTTAACGATGTGTTGAACTCATCTGGAGCTCCTTCACAGACTTCTATGTGTGACTGTGTTTATTTATATTAGAACTATATATGGGATACGTGGAGGGTTATACGCTCACATATTCAGACAAAACAACACCACAAGAGTCAGTTTATATTTCAAATACTATTCTGCAGCTACTTCAGATTTTAAAAATGTAAATTCTTATAAACCTACGCCTTTGTTTTGTTGCCCTGTACCTTGTTGTGTGGACCAGATACACATTTTACTACACACTGCACCATGTACGAGTGTGTGTGTCTAACAAACACATTTGATTTATTTCAGGAGTTCGCAGCGTTTATGCATTTTTGAAACTCAACTTTATTTATAAAGCACTTTAACGCAAACAAAGAGCTGAACACAAAATATAAAACAATTTAAAACATCTAAAATGCAAAATACAATAAAATTAGAATAAAATCATTAAAGGACAAAAAGATCAGTAAAAATAAAAAATCAAAAAAGGTTTAGAAAGATGAAGAAAGATATTTACAGAGATGCAAACCTAAATGTGCTCTTTTTCCTGTAACGTAATTATTAATTATTGATTTGGGGTATAATTATTAATCATGTAAAACTCTTAGCTGACATGATTTTTATTGAAGTGTTTGGTCAAACACAATATCTCATATTTCCTTTTCTACTCTAGAATTTGCAGAAATTACTGGAAATGAATTAGTAGAAATCTACTAGAATTAGTTTGTGGGATTTTTTTTAAACTTAATGATGCATAAAGCTCTATTGAATAAAGGCTTAAATAATAATTTGGCTTTTGAACCTAAAGAGAGGAACCAGCTCCAGCATGAAGACTAAAGTCAGTGTCGAGGTCTGGGTTGTTCATGAATCTGATGGTTCAGATCTTCTATCAGAGGACGTAACAACCAGTTGGAGTTCTTTCCTCTCTTTAGCTGACTGCTGCTCGTGGGAATGCGACGCTCAGATCCTCCAGAACCGTTGTTATCTCTCCGGTCCTGTGCAGACGAGCCTTCACTTCTCTGTGAAACCAGACGGTGAAGAGCAGACTGCTTGTTCTGCTCTGGCTTTCTGGGGTTCACTCATTGTTCCTCACCTCGCCGCTGCTGGAGATCCGTTCCTCTGATCGCTCTTTCATGTTGGGATTTGTTGTCATGGGAACCAACCGGGCTGCTCCTGAGTTACTGAGAGGTTCAGAGAGGGACACCTGTGTGTGTGTGTGTGTGTGTGTGTGTGTGTGTGTGTTTTAGAGTTTTATTCTACCTATAACGGACCACGCTGTTTAAGCGATACCGAGCCACACCCTCCTGGTCTAACGTGGACCTTTTGCCGTTTCTATTTCGCTGCCTGGTTTCTTGGATGTTTCCAGTGTCGCCAACAAAGAGAAGGCCCAGAACGCTGTTGAAGGAACACTTTGACATTTTGGGGAAATGCCGCCTTGTTTGTCTCCCCGTGATGTATGCAGCGTATATATAAAGACGGTGAACCGTCCGTGACCCGTGTGTTTTCTGAAGAGCTGCTATAAAGCTCAACGTGTGTTCCAGGATCCGTACGACTGTAATAAGCAGCACGCCAGAAAAAATACTTCATACCTCTGCATCCATAGCAGGTCGCTGTACAGATGGAACCAGAAGTTTACAGCCACTGTATAAAAAGACAAGTTTCCATCCATCTCCTCAGTATCTGCTAGTGTTGCCTTTAAACTCTATGACTTTGGGTCAAACGTTCTGGGTTTCCTTCCACAAGCTTCTCACAGCAGTCTGATGAGTTCTGGCCCATTTCTCCTGACAGAACTGGTGGAACTGGGTCAGGTTTGTTGGTCTCCTTGCTCCACTAATGTCCTCCAGTTCTCTTTCTGATATCTCGGCTGGTTTCTTTAGATTTTCCATGTTGTCACAAAAGGCAGCAGTGTGTTTGAGGTGTGCCTCCAATTAACTCAAATGTTGTCGATTAACCAATCAAAAGCTTCCAAAGCCATGACATCATCATCTGGGCTTTCTCAAATAATTTGAAGGCATCTTAGTGGATGCAAACTAAAACAGGAAAAGTTTAGTCTGATTTAATGTCAGACAGTGAGAAAGAAAAGGTTTTATGTCTTTTTATACGGTGGATGTAAACTTCTGGTTTCAAACACATGAGCTCTGGCTGCAGACCATGAAGCCTCACATTAGTCTTTATCATGGTTGCTCGCTAAATCCCCACAATGCCCTCTGCTTGCCAACATGGAGTTACCAGTCATCCAAGTGAACGTGTCCTCAGTTCGCTACAGTATTAAACTGTAAAAGGCTCCATCTGGTGGTGCAACCAGGAACTACAACTGATTCTAAAAATGTATTTTCAATCAGTCACATTATTAATG
>NW_007578124.1:221769-241624 GCF_000690725.1 Stegastes partitus | reverse complement strand
TCAGGTCACAGAAATAACGTTGCCCATAAAACACTCATATAATCTTTCTAATCTCTTTCCTCGTGGACGCTGTCTGATAGACTAAGCGCACCTTCTGGCTGTAGCTTCGTCATCAGTGGACCAGAATGTCAACAAGTTGCCTCAACTTGTCTCATTGCAGACAGTCTCTTCTTTAGCAACGAGAAACAACAAATGATTTAACTTCATAGAGTGTCACACGCCTGCTAGTTAGCATCCAGAGATGAGAAGAGTTTTTTTTTCTTCTATTTGATTAAAATCCTCCGTATTCAGATTGTGAAGTGGAGTTGACTCCCTGCGGTCTCATCAGGTTTCTGTGGAGCTCGTCCTGCTGTGACCTCAGACACCGCCGTCTCCTTTAACACTTTAAAGAATAAACGCTGCTTCTCAACACGGAGATATTAAACAAAAACCGGCATCCGAGGACGCAGGTTGATTAAAGCCCAGCCGCCCAGCAGGCGCCTCCAGCCAAACGTCCCACTGATGTTTTAAGCCAGAAGAAAAAAAGACGCTCATTTAAGTAAACTGTCTTTAAAACCCCCTCACCAAATCCTCGTCTCGCTCCTTCTGCTCACAATCCTTCTCCCAGTTCCTTCCGCCGAAGCACTTCATTTATTTCTTTGCTTCGTTGCCAAATGAGCAGCTGGATCAGAGCGAGCGGGGGAAAGAGACGGAGGGAGAGAGACGACGACCATGATGATGATGTTTCCACTGTAGTCTGTGGATCCTAACTACAGACGGGACTTTGTTGTATTTGCATAATGCGGCTGCAGCCGGAGCTGCGGCAGACGTAACGGTGGAGGATGTTCCTCCGGCGGCTCTGACTGAGCAGAATAATACTTTTCCAGTGTCAAGAGCGCCGTCAGATGTGATGTCGCGCTGCTTGTCAGTTTCATCTGGAAAAACAAATTTGCAAAAGAAAAAAAAAAAGAGAAGAAACCACGTGAGGAGCGAAACCTTTAAATCAAAGCAGGGGGCGCTTGTTCAGGGATGAGAGGAAGCAGGAAGCGGAGCAGCGAGGCAACGTGATATCAGACTTTTAAACGGTCCAGCCTCCCTCACATCAGACGGCTCAGAGGCAATTTAATACCCGCATGGGCAGAGCCGGGCCGGGGAGGTCCGGGAGAACACTGGAGTTTTGTTCTGGCTCTTACTCGCCTCTGCTCTGCCATGCTTGTGTCAGCTTTTTTTTTTCATCTTTAGCGCTCCGGCTTTGTGGCCACATTAAAATGCACAAGTCCAGCAGCTTCAGCAGGTAAAACCGACCGGTACCGATCCAGACCGAGCTCTCTGTCGCTGCTCCTTCATAAAGAATAAAGTCGTTGGTTTTGTTGCTGTACTTTGTAGTTTGGATGCGTTCTGCTGCACAGCCGTGTGTTTACTGGGCAGGATGGGATGTCAGACGGATCAGTCAGAAATCACACCAACAGGTGGCAGCGTTCTCTAGACGCCGGTGGTTCTGGGATGGCGGCTCAGGTGAGTAAAACCTCTGTGACCTGACGTTGGGACATTCGTGGTCCACTGAGGATGGATCCAGAGGATGCTGCCGGTGTGGTGCCGCTGCTAGGTTCTGTTTGTTTGTGTGAAATATTTCTACAGCTGATGGACTGTATTTAAATCAGCGGTTTTCTCTCCTGGATGGTTTGTGATCTCTGACTTTGTATTTAGCGTCTTTAGGTTGGATGTTTACCGTCTTCTGTTTGGTTTGTGGAAGAGTTAGCAGCATATTTAATACCATGTTCACCATCTTGACCATGTTATCATGCTAACATTAGCATGTAGCACAAATCCTTCCTGTTCTGACGAAGCCCGTGGATGGAGGCGAGCTGATGCTGCCCGCTGTACGTCTTCCTGCGCCGGTCCAAACCCACCAGCTCACTGTGATTATGTCGTGGAAATACAACCGGGGATGTGTTCCCTCCACCAATTCTAAAGTCATATCAGAAAGTTAAATCCAACTTTGAGGCTCGAGGTGTCCTTCAGTAGTTTAGCAGACGTCTCTCTTCTTATTGTGAAAAATGCCTTTTGGGCTGCAGGGACCGGGTCAGAACTGGCAGCAGGACTGAGCGGTGGCGACGTATCTCCAACGCCGTTGCGTAAATATGCGCTATACAAATAAATTGAATTGAATTGTTGCCCCAAAGTGATGCTCCTGTACGACTAAGCTGCATTTCCAGTCACACTTTGAGGGACTTTATTTTATTTTATTGCTTTTGCTCCTTTTCAGCCAACTGGTCACATGTTAGACGAGGCGGGACCGGCTGACCCAGAACATGGAGGAGAAGCTCTGAACGTCTTGTGAAAGGTCTCGTTTGAACCCAAACGCTGCTATTTTCCTAAACTATGTAGTTTGGGTGCTTCTAATGTGTAGTTATCGCTGTAAAGTGTCGACCGCAGCCTGATGCTTTTCCAGCTCCACAGTTTAAAGCTAAGCAGCAGACTGACAGCAAACAGCTGATCATAGGTGTGAAAATACGTTTATTTAGACCTAAGTTGGTTCCTTTTAAAGCTTCTAAACCTTTTATAGGCGTGGAGGATTGAATCTGCAGCCACCAGCGAACACATTCACCCGTCCTGGCTCGTTAACGGGATAGCTAAACGCAATTATTGTGATTAGAAAGTGTGATTTCAGTATGAAGACGGCGCCGGTTCTTCCCGTCCTCTAAGCCGAGGACGGCCGTGGGGGAGGGCTGAGGTCAGACGGTGTCACTGTCATTGTGGACGGCTCTCCCGGCTTCACCTTTGTCTTTATTCCTGCTGTTTATTGGATCCTTTCGGCTCTCCGGCTCTGCTTTTCTGGCCGTGTGTCATTTTCAGACGTGAAAACATCGTCCATCGATGTCACACAGCAGAGTCACGTGATGTTAAAAACGTTTGAGAAGCTGGAGCATCCATCAGTTGTCTAAACATGCACTAGAACCAGTAGATGTGACTGATGCTCCAGGACAGGTTCCCTCTCAGACCATTGAACGTCCTACAAGCCAGATAACAGTCGGATGCTTTCAGGAAGGAAAATGTAATTTTTCTACCAGATGAGAATCAGCAGCAGCAGCAGCAGTGATGTAGAACCAGCTGTGGAACGTAATGAGGCTTTTGTTTTTTTTAATATCAACATCTTACAGTAAATATAAAATCATTCCTAAAAGGTGCTTTAACAGAACAGCTTTTGCTGCTGTTTGCTGACGGATCACAGCGCCGGCGTCGTGTCGGTCCGTCTGTGCATCCCGTTGAGCTTCAGGAACATCTGGAGGGAAGTTCCTCAGATTTGGCACAAACGTCCAGTTGGACTTGATGTGATTTCTCGGTGAAGGCCCGACGTGGCTTCACAAGTGTTCATGCTGTCATTAGAATATCCTTTAAAACGGTCGTATGTCGGAGGTCAGCTTCACTCATAACGCTCTCTGGAACAAACATGCTGTCATGCAGTGACTCAGGAGCAGAAGGGCTCAGAGGGAGGAGACCATGTTTAACATTAAACTACATCAGTTTTTGTAGTTTTATGATCTATTTTTCTTCTAATCATGAACTTGTCACAACAAACAAGAAGAAAAGTTGATGTTGTCATTAATATTTCCTCTACTTGTGCAATGTCAGCACATTACTGGATTTATTTATTATATTTTTGGTATTTTGTCTTTTATTACTCTTGTTTTCTTTTGGGGCTGCAGGTGTCTCAGTGGTTAGCAGCGTGGCCTCACAGCTAGAAGGTCGCCGGTTCGTGTCCCGGTGAGGACACCCGGGATCTTCCTGCGTGGAGTCTCCATGTTCTCCCCGTGCAGCGTGGGTTCTCTCCGGGTTCTCCGGCTTCCTCCCACAGTCCAGAAACATGCTGAGGTTAATTGGTGATTGTAAATTGTCCGTAGGTGTGAATGTGAGTGTGCTTGGTTGTCTGTCTCTAAGTGTAGCCCTGTGATAGACTGGTTACCTGTCCAGGTGAACCTGCCTTCACCCTGAGTCAGCTGGGATAGACTCCAGCCCCCCATGACCCTGGTGAGGATTAAGGTGTAGAGATGATGGATGGATCTTTTATTGTGGAGTGTTTTATTGCTCACCTCTGGTGACCAGGTGTTTATTTGTACTCGGCTCTGAGAGCCCTGCACCAGAAGTTTGTGCACAAATGACAAATAAAAATCTGGAGTCCTTGAATCCTGATAGAAACTTCCAGTGTTCTGGTTGTCTGTCTGGACTTTGTGTGTTTCTTACCAGCTGTGCTGTAGTTTCTAATGAACGCAGTCATGATGTTTGGGTTGGATGTTGGTGCAGCTGCAGATGATCGTCTTCACTCAGACTTCACAGTTAAACCATTCAGTCCTGTTTCCTTTTCTCTGTCACTCAGTGCACACGAGGCCTTCTGTCATTTTCTTCTTCTTCTCAGGATGAGCTCGTTAAACGTAATGAGCTTGATCAGTGAACACTAAAAGGTCAGTGGCTGATTCATTTGTGACCCGTCATCGCTGAATCACAGCGTCGGTGCTCAAACGAACTGGGTCTGAGCGGCGCCGGTCCCGTGATACAGGTGACGGTGGACTGTTGTGGGTGTTGTTACATAACCAAGGATTGTTGATGAGATCGGCACATAACTGGGCGGAAAAAATCAGTAGCAAGTCAGGACAAGGAGGAGAAACGAGGAAGCTGTGAGTGAACGGCTGTGACTTTGCAGTTTCTCCAGGATATAGCAGTTAGTTACAGTTTGGACCCTTCTGATTCCTCCTCAGGTGTGCTGGGCTCAGTGGGGACGGAGCAGCACCTGTCCTGCAGCAACCACTTCAATTACAACTCTTTAAATGAATCATGAAGAATTTCCTCGTGCAGTCTCTCCTCATAGCAAGCACTCGTTTTCCTGATTGGTCTGTTTGCAGCGTGTGTCAGCTGATGTCCACAGATGTATACGTCCAGAGATATGTATGGACTCGGGTGGACGGGGGAGTTCAGGTCACGTGAGAGGATGTCATTCGCTGCAGCTTCATGATGTGCAATGATGCAAAAAACATGTTTAACATTCAGAATAACTAAAAACGCAGCTTTTCATGAAATCAGGCTGCTTGTTGATGTTCCCTAATGAGGCCAGTTTGCTTTTAAAGCAGGTTTTTGTATATCAAGGAGAGCAAAGATAAATTATTACCTGTGGATCTGGATAAATAATGATGTTAGCATTAATGTGAGTAATGCAAAAGAAACCTTTTTTTTCTTTAGTAGAAATACAGTCAATAATTATCAACCATGTCATTATTATTATTATTATTATTATTATTATTATTATTGTTATTATTATTGTTATTATTATTGTCTGTACTTCAAGTTTCCGAACAAACAAAGGGCTCGTGTGGTTTTCTCAAATCAGGAGATGATAATAATTATTATTCCAGGATGCGGTTGTCCATGCGTGTTCCCCGTCAGTGTCATTTAATGTATTTGAGGTTCTCTATTAATGGCATCCTTTAGGTTACACAGCCTCTGGGGAAAATGTTAGAATCACTCCTGGAGGATGTTTGGTCAGTTTTTTTAATTTTGTAGGAAAGAAAAGTAAATCACAGACGAGCCACAAAACAATTCTTTATTAAAAACGTCGAGCATCTGGCTTTAAGAAGCACAAAGAAGAAAGAAAGAAATTGTTGTAGTCAGTCACGGTTGCTGTTTTATTTTTAGATCAAGCAGAGGACGAGTGCTGATTCCCTCATTTTTTGCCGGGCGTTGTGTTTACGGACCGAATATCTAAGTGTCGTGGTTTTTATTTAAGGCTGAAACATGTTGTGTACGATGGGACCATGTCAAATATTCCAGTGGGTCATTTCCTTAACTCCTGCACAATATGCTGTATTGTTAGGGTGCGTCTTAGTGACGTGACCCAGATCCTCCATAATGACGGCGAGCTCCGTCCTCCTCCCCCCGCGCTCCTCCTCATCTCCATCATATCACTCACTGCCTGCAGCCTCCGGCGTGGAGGGGAGGGGGGTATAATCTTCCACAGAGACCCAGCTACACTGTGGGTTCTTTGAAAACCGATTTCTAGTTTTGCATTTCGGGCTGCAGTGTCTCTGTAAACTCTAAATAAAGATAAATCATTAAAAAAAATAGGAGCCATGTTATCCGTTCCTCTGACCTCTTTCTGTGCAGCGTGAATACAGAGTTTACTTTTCCTAATACATGAGACTCACACCGAGCCCGAGATAACTTCACTGTGCTCCGGTTCGGTTTGTGGGAGATGAACTCGCCTGCAGCAATGTGTGCCGGTGCCATGAGAGAGCTCTGAGGCTCCATACTATGGAGTGTAGCGTGGCTAATGCATTTTTGATAAGACCGGGAGGGCTGGCTTGTAGGTTAAAACGCAAGAGGCCCGAGGCTCCAGAGACACAGAGTGAAGGAGGGAATGGAAGAAAGAGAGGAAGATGCTCGGGCTGTGATCTTCATCCAGCTCAAGAAGAGTTTGCTTTCCCACCCAGACTTATTTTCTGTTTGGCTACTTTTCTGCAAGTTACAGTCACGATATCACAGAATTTCTCAGAGTTACATGGAGGCAGCAGAACACAACGCGAACGTCGCTGCATCGCACGAGCAATAACCTGTCGACGCTACGGGGAAACGTTGAGAAGTTATTTTAATTAAACACATTTCAGAGTTTGTGTTAGTCTGAATTTTAAGCTACAAATGTTTGCTCCAAATATCAGATGCTGGTCTCCTTATTTACTAAAAATGGCTTTCGATGTTGGAAACCATATTACCGTAATGTCCAGACTATTGAGGCACCTGAATATAAGCCACACCCACTAAGTTTAAAAAGAAAACCAGGTGTGCACATCTACAGGCTGCACTTGTCTATAAGCTGCAGGTGTCCATGGCTGGTTAAGGAAATAAAACTCCAGCAGCTACCAGGAAAAGTCACTGATGGCTATCTTCATCTTCCTCCTGCACTAAAACCACTAAAGTCGTCTTCTTCAGTGTCTTCAGGAGCTGAACAGCCTCAGAATCACTTCATCACTTCCTCAGTCTCTCTGTCGTCGTCGCTCTCAGCGTCACTTTGATCTTGAGGCGAATTCGTAAAACTCATAAAAATCCATAAATTAGCTGATTCATTTTTTTTAAGCCGCAGTGTTCAAAGCGTGTGAAAAAAGTAGCCGCCTATAGTCCAGACATTACGGTAGTTATGACAGCGGCCACCCGCAGCTGAAAATGGTATTAGAGTGAAAACAAAGAAACACAACACTAAGTTTATAGTTGCTATGACAACCAGGGGTATTGAGGATCAATCAACGTTAATAATTAAACTGGTTAAATGTGTATTAAAGTGATGCGGCTGTTTGAAAAGAGTATTGGATATCAGCTGTAGTACCTGATTGAGCCACCAGGTGGAGCCTCTTACTGTTTAATGAGGTTGAAGTCCAGCTAGCAGCTGATCCAAATTGTTTAAAAGTGTAGTTTTGTGATTGTTATTTGAGTTATTTGAATTTTCAATTGTCGTGCATGAATTCGTTTTTTTTTTTTTTTTATAGCGTTAGCGTCGCCGAATGCATTGCAGCGGTTTACCTAGCGATAGTCCACCATGATGGATGCTTGGCTTCAAGAAAAGGAAAGTTCACTGGGGCAACGAAAATGCACCAGCTTTACCGTGAACATCAAGTATCAGTGGTTAGAAATGTTTTTTTCCCGCACACATGAAGGCAACCAATGATTAATCAGTTATTGATTGAATTCATGGCCAGCCGAATGTTAGGGAAATGTGTATCCGTAATTACAACAAAGGTTTAATATTTTAATATGTTCATCATTGCTGTTTGCTGGAGAGTATAACTACGGCTAAGCGTGTTAGCTTAGCTTAGCATTAAAGTGGCTAGCTTGAATCTGTCCCACCAGAACGTCTGAAGTTCACCTGTGTTGTTGGAGTGTGTTTGTGTTTGTAAAAGATCTGCTGTTGTTTCGCTGGAGTTGATGCGCTGGATAATTTATAGGCTCTAAGCAGTTGCTAGGTAACCAGAGGAGACTCCAGGACATCGCCGCGGCTGGCCTGCTTTCCAGCGTTTGGGCTAAGCTAACCGGCTGCTGGCTGCGGTTTCATATTAAAGTAATATCGATCTTCTCATCTTACTCCCAGCTAGAAAGCATATTTCCCAAATGTCAAACTACTGCTTTAAGCTGTGAAGATCTAAAAGGGACGTGCAGAGTCAGATGTTGAGTCTGCGTAGGTTCAGCTTCACACAGGAAGTGATGCATGTAGACGCTCCTCACTGGGCCTGTTTAACATATGAACAGGTTTAATTGCACAACTTTGTAATGTTGCATAACAAGAACATGTCTTTATGTATGTACTCAGCCATTAGGAGCATCTACTATGCATTTATAAAGTTATCCCACTTAGTTAACGCATAATTCATTGAGAAGCCATAAAGTACAGCTAACGTTGCTTTTTGACGTTGTTTTAAATGTATGAAGACATTTCTAAACACGGTTTTCTATCAGGACGGTCTGGTCAGTATGGCCCCATGTAGCTGTTTTCATTCTACTGCAGTAGTTGAGGATTTATTCTGTAACCTAAGTCTATAAGTCTATAAGTTGACATCCCAAACCCACATCAGGCTCATTCCATGTCAGCTCAGCAGAGGTGGATGTTTGACCGTCTCAGAATCTGTTGAAACTTTGTGGGAATGATCTGAAACTGACTTCTGACCATTTTTTTAAAAGCTGAAATTCCAACATTTTCATGATTTTTCACCCAATGGAACTTTTCAATAACAAGTTGGAAATTGAGCGAGATGCCGCTTTCAGACGTCCATATCTGTTGACGTGTACGTCCTGGAGTCTCCACATGTTCAGGAGATGTTCAGAAGTTTCTGGTGAATGGAGAGAAACCAGCAAAATCTGGCAGTCATGACTCCGTTTTTTGCTTAAGACCTCCCAACTTCAGGATTTTCTCAAAAATCACAAATAAAGTGGATTGTCAGACATCTCTCTGATACGTGGGATCTATTTGATTCATGTTGTTGTGAGAATAACACCTGAGTGACATCACTGATGCTTAGAAAGCTTCCATATGTTGGTAGAAATGGGAGTTATGGCCAATCAGAGTTGACACAGGTACAAAAGTAATTAATTAACCGGCCAGATGGACGTCTTGAATCCCGGGTAGGCTGATGGAGTTTAGGACAGCAGGAGATGGAAGGATCATCTAGTGGTGTGCTACGTTTCAACATCTTCCATGATGTCTTCATGTTAAACTCAGTCTGCTCCTGACTGTTATTATTAAACAGGAAGTGGTGGCTGGAACTGATCAGGAGCATGAAGACGTAACAGTTATGTTTTTTATGGCATTATGGAAGGATTTAGAAACTTGATCCTAATTAAATAGATCCTCTGTATTTGAGATGCATATCTCCAAATCTTCTGAAAAAACAAATCCTGAATTTGGGAGCTCTTAAGCAAAGAATTGAGTTTTGATTACCAGATTTTGCCGCTTTCTCTCTGTTCACCAGAAACTTCTGAACATCTCCTGAACATCTCCTGAACATGTGGAGACTCCAGGACGTACACTTCAACAGATGTGGACGTCTGAAAGTGGCATCTTGTTCAGTTTCCAACTCACAAGAGATTTATTGAAAATTTCTATCGGGTGAAAAATTATGAAAATGTTGGAACCTCCTCTAATCTTGCTGAGTTGACACAGAATGATCCATAGTTGAACGTATGTTTTATGTGATTATCGTTACGTTATTTATCTTTTATTTTATCTTCCTTTCCACACAAATGTAAATATGGACAGAAACGTGGACAGTATCAGTGTATGCACACGTCCATCTGTCTTCCTCTGAGACTGTGTGACGACGTTTAGGCTCGTCCTCACTTCTCCACTCCGTCGTTGGGCTGTTGGAGCGCTAAGACTTGGTTTTAGGGTGAGACAGCATTGGTGTGGGGAACTCTTCATGTCTCTGGTGATGGACGGCCTTCTGCTCTGTTGCTCATTAGAAGTGATCAGTGACGAACAGTCTGATGTTCTCCGTTGATTGTTCAGCTCTTTAATGAATACGATAAACCACACGAGGAGGAGGTCGAGTTCTGGATCCAGCTTTTGCATCTGAACCTGATAGATTTCTCTCATCGATGCGCTCCACTCCTCGTCCTTTCATCCACCTTTTGATCATCTGTGTGCTTCAGTAGGCGCTGGAGTCTTCTGATCTTTATCCAATCTCAAAATTAACATTTTCTCCACATGACCCAACGTCCGATGAATCTTACGGCAGCGTCTCTGGCGGGCTGAAGCTCGCCTGGTAGGACGGCAGCAGGCGGCGGCTCGAGGTGCGAGAACGACCGACGCAAAGAAAACACAAAGCTGGTTTAGTCTCGTGTTCGAGGCTTTTACGACCCTTTTGTGTGACAGATGCCGGTCCTTCTGCTCTGGTTTTAACAGTTTTATTTAAAGCAATCACGCTTTCAAATATTAAATAACACTTAAGTAAAACAGAAGTAGCTTCATTATTAATTCACTGGGCCTATAGACCAAACATACAGACGCATTCCTCTCCACAGAACGAATCTGGTGCAGCGCTGGAAGCAGCTCTACATACAGAAAGCCTGCAGTAGTTTGTGTTTGATGATCTGCTTGGACAGCGGTCATATACATCCTACATATATTATATACACCAGTTATTCTGGTCGGCACAGAGGAGGACGGCTCGTGTTCGGTTAGAGGAACGTGAAGCATGGCTGCCTTCCTGAACATTGAACACGTCGGGCGGCTTCGTCGGGATGAGAAGTGGTCGTGCACGGCGGCCGGCGGAGAGAAGACGGAAGAATTTAGAGAGCTTTTCATTTACACTTAAAGATCCCTCAACCCTGCACGCTGACATTTACTGGATCTCGGCTCCACCGCGGACTGAAGGGACCACATTTTGGAACTTGTGACTAAAAAGGTTGTCATTTAAAGTTTCCCCCGACTCGCTCCCGACCCGTCGGCCGTGAATATTGTGACTCGGCAGAGCTGACCGATTGGATAAAGAGTCTCCGGAGCAGCTCTTTACTTCAGCTTTACGGACAATTACAGGGAGTCTGTGGATGTTCTGATTTACAGCCACAAACACCTTTTAGCCCCAGGTTTCTGATAAAGTTCTGACTTTAATAGCAGGCCTCGGTCTTGTTTGTGATGGCGCGATGTGAGGCCTGATGGCGTGTTTTGAGTCCTCCCTTCACATTAAAAGCCTCCAGTTCAGTCGCACGCCGTCTCTGCTTCCAGCATATGCTCGGCCACGACGTGATGAATTATGTACCCTCACAAATTACCAGTCTGGCCACCCGTCTGGCAACCAATTAAAATTTTAAGATACAGATGTTGTCGACATTCTGCTGGCTTTAGTTGGCGCTTCATCTAAATGCGCTTTTTGATGTGTGTGTGAGTGGCTTTGAAAAAGAGAGGAATCCATTACATTTATGTGACAAGACCAGACGTTATTAAATAAGTACAGTGTCTTTAAGAGCCGCAAATGTCAGCGTGGCCTCACAGAACCGTCCGGGCCCGTCTCATACACTTAATGACTGGATCTGAGCGGGTGCGCTCTGTGACGGATCGGTCTGGACGTCGCTGAATCATCTCGTTTAACCAGATGGACCAAATGAGAGTCCACTCACCTCAAGAACTCAAACACTCGGATAACATTCTGCACCGCCAGCGTCCGCCTGTAACTGTTTACACGAGCAGCTTCCTCGCAAAGGTGGAGTCCTGCAGCGTTATTAAAATGTAAATCTGAGAAGTGGTGCATGTTGGGGGATGGACAGCGGAGCATCGCTGGTCACGAATTAAGACACGTAACTAATATGAACAGACGCGTCTCCCACCAGAACCGTTGGTTTTACGTCCACTCAGAAGACTTCAAGTTCAAAACAAAAGCGTCGTTTCTACATGATAACCATCCAGGTGCTGGTGAAATCTGTCACCTGCACATTTCAGTCTGCTCCATTCGGTTATCATAAACCTAAAACCATACGAGCTGGTTAAGTTTCTCATCTGCAGCTCAAGTTTTTGTTGTACATGCTGTTTGTTTCAAAACAAACCTGCCAAACGGTGTTGAATGTATACGTCACCTATATATAGATGGATGTCCGCTCCAAACTAATCCAAAAACGAGCAACAAGGTGGAGCGTGAGTGAAGCTGAAGCGAACAGCACCTTTAGTTATGCACACCTTAACCCCTGATAGAACTTAAACCGGTGAGTTATGTATAAATTCAACCTGCATGCAGTTGTCTTGAATAGAGGAAGTAGCTTTAGACACCAAAACCGCTCTATATACGAGGCTGTAAACATGTTTGTTTCTGCTGTAAAGTTGGCCGTTTTAACGTGGAGCTCTTTGGGGATCGACTCACTTTTGGCGCCTCCAGTGGCCATTTAAGGAACTGCAGCCTCTGAGGTTGCTGCTTGAAGACGTGAAGAAGAAGAAATCCAAAACCGAGTTACAGCTGCTAAACTACAACTAGGAAATCAATGTTTGGGAGCAAACAGAATCCTGCAAAGCAAACGTCCTCCATGCAGACAAGCATTAAGGTTTTAAGTGATAAAGTGTTATTGTTGCTGATGTTAATCTATTAATCCATTTACAACTAACCCACTACCGTGATTAAAATCTAACAGCTTGAGTTGAACAGTTATGATGACACTCTTATGGTAAATATTCAAGACAGGAACTTTAACTGAGAAGCTCAGATGAGCTACCAGCTAATCCTGAAGTAACTCAGATTAACTCAAAAAACAAACTGCAGCAGTAAAAAAAAAAAAAAAAAGTTGTAAGAGTGACAGCTTTACCATCATCACTTATAAAACCATGACTCCATCAGACTCCACTTTCAGTAGCGTTAATCAACATTAACATAAAACCCTACGATTAAAACGAACTGAGGTCATTATCTACAGTTTGCTTGAGGTTTCCAACAAAAGAAAATACTGACAAAAACAGTCCCTCAGTACTGCCCTGAACCATCCCTCCAATTAATGCCCCAAATATTCACTAAAGACGTCAATGACAATCAAAAAACAGGAAAAACTGGGTTTCAGCTGCGTGGATGCAGAAAGAGATCCAGCTGATGGTTCTGTATCAGTCAGAACATGTCGTTTTCTGTCCTCGTGTCCTGTGTAGCTGCATAAAACCCACAGCTCCTCATATCGCTGTTTATTCTCTGCTATCGTACTCAGCGCAGAGCAAACGTTTAACACTCTGTGAGTCCTGTCGCGGCGGTTTCTGCTGACATGACATTTCAGATATAAACCCAGAGTTGCACCACCAAGTGTCACGGTCAACAACACCGGCAACAAGAAAGAAATGTGTTCTTCATTCCTAACGTACAGATGCATCCATCCGTCAACACACCGCCGTAGCAGCCGCCTGTCCGTTAGAGAGACGACTTCAGAGCTTTTATCGCTGACAAATACAATCATCAAAGCAGCAAAAGAAAGCGGCATTAACACTGAAACACATTCACCCTGCATTTGCAAAGTGAATCAGAAACGACAACGTCTTTTTTCCTGTTTCTCTGCTTTGCGTCTCTCTCTGGGGTCAGCGGATCTCATGTTTTAATATTCTATTAAAAGTCAACATTTCAGCTTTAAGCTCTATTTTATAACCAGCTCCTGTTTTCAAACTCTCCAAACTGTGTCGTCCTGGTAGACGTCGGTGTGAACACTGTGTAGTTTACCTGATTATGGACTGAACGGCGCTGCAGTTCCCTTTATTGGTGCGAACCGATCGAAGAGATCATAGGAAGCGGTGTTTGCCTGCAGTGACGGTTAAAAGTTTGATAAATGCCATCAGAGGTTACGAGAGTCCAGAGTCATGTCTTTTCTTTTTTTCTTTTTTAGCTCATTTAGTCCAAAACCCCGTTCCAATGATACCATACAGATAAAAGCCTCCTAATGTTTGTACAGCTGAGTGTTTCTGCTCTGCATAGAACACTCTCAATGTCTTAAAGTCCAGTCATGACTCTATGATCCAACACTAAATGTAAAACCTTCTTCTATGTCGGATATCAAGGCTGTGGGATTGTTAAGGGTCGGATGATCCAGTCTCGACTGTATTTGGTACTTTTTTGTGTTCTCTGCTCTGTAATGTTTTGGCTTTGGATGGATGTTGGACCCCCTGCAGCAGCATGACGATCACAGTTTGGTCATTGAGATGCTGAACTGGAGGTCCTCAGCTCTCCATCAATGTGGCTCTTCACAGAATCAACTCACCTTTTTGAAATTTCTGAAATAAGGAAACCTGGCATTGGGTTGAGATGCTGGATTGAGGCGTGAGCAGCTGGAAACCTGCAGTGAGTCGCGATCGAGCAGGAAAACCTCTGAGTTTTTATCCTGTTGTGGTGTTAAGAGGAGCGGTTGGGCTCCAGTCTGGCATCCGGTGCCAAAAAATCCAGAATAAAACAAAAGAAAGGGATGAAAATCGTTCAACTGATGGATTAAAAAAATTCCCTTTACTTGGACTTAATTAGTTGCTTGTAATGGTGCGATGATGAAACGCTGTCTGTGATGAAGTCTGTGATTATCCAAGTGGCTCTTTAGGGTTTCATTTGTCACCGACTGAACTCCGAGCAGCTCTTTCTATCTCTCTCTGCTCACATTTTCGCTCGCTGTGCTCTCATTTTTCACTGCATCTGTATGGAAACAAAGCGGCGGCTGGAAGAAGAGAGAGCTCAGAAATGTCTTTAGTGCAGGATGATGCAGCTGCAGTGTCGTCAATCATGAAGGAAAAACAGCAGCAGCTGAATGTTCGTCACCTCGTTGCTCAGTCTGAACACATCCTGCAGTTCAACCCGGTTACAAAACATCGCTGAGTTTTTGTCACGTGACTGTTGGTCACAGCTGAGCGGCGCGTTGCTTCACGGTCGCCCCGAGCAGAGCAGAATTTTTAGTATTTACAGAATCCGGTTAAAGCAAATCGTTTGTTTTTAGGAATTTTTCTAATCACAATTTAAAGCTGAGGTTTCTGATAGGACGGCAACGTCACGGGTCATCAGCTCAAGGACGGCTGGAAAATGGATCATTTCTGGTGATTTTTAAGTTATTTTTGAAGATGATGCACCAGGTTATGTGGTTCAGAGGATTCTTCAAATTGGAGTGCATGTATTTAGGAGGGTCCAGAAGACCTTCAGGCTCAGCGTCAGTAATTTTCCACGCGACCACCGTGGTAGTCGAGGTGTTGGATTCTTTAAGTGTGGCTGCAGCCTCTCACAGTCCCTCCCTGGCAGTATTATAATTAATCCACAAGCCATTGAACAGCGAGTTAGCACGCTCGTTAACCTCCACCAATCAGGCTGCAGCTCCACACAGACGCCGGCGTGCCCTCTGATTGCTGTGGTGAAGCAGGAATGAAGACGTCGGACCGCTCACATTTTCTGAGGATGGCGGTGACGTTAATGGCGGTGGTTCCCTCTCTCCTCGGGACATCTGGACCGTCCAGTCTTTGTCTGCTCATTTAGAGGCAGCCTTCAAACTTTAACGAGGACGGAAACGGGCCGTTATATTCCCCTCCACATATTTTCATGGCGCTTCTCTGCGGGTTCCTCTGGCGGATGCGATCGGGGACTGTTATGAAATTTATCGCTGCTGTTAAAAAGGGAGTTACAGGATCCTTGAATAAACCGGTTACATAAAGGGTCCGGCTCTCTCTGTTGCCGGCTCCCCGTTTTCGCTCTCTGTGGTGTTTATCTCTCTGTGAACATTTGAAGACCTTCGTTCGTGGCCTCGCTGCTGCTCTTCTTCCCTCGTTTGCATATCAAGTTGGGCGCTGTGCACAATCCCTGGTCCCAGAGAGAGACAGACGATGTGAGTGGGAGAGAAATTTCCTCTTTTGTTTGACCTTTCTCCAGACAACAAACTTGTTCTTGTTGTCTCGAGAAAAAATCAGTTGAGCGAAGTGTTAGCAAACCAAGCGGCTGGACTTAGCGGCCGTGAGGCTTTGTGTTCGTGCACCACATGAGGGAAGAAGCGCTGATGTGCATTCTGTCCACATTGATCTCTGTTGAGTCCTGAGCGGCTCTCTGTGCCGTCCGCGGGTTTGATTCTTCTGTTTTCGGCGGCGCCACGCTTCGCTCCGAAACGGTTCGATACCCGCCCGACACCGGTGGCGAACCCGAGCTCTGCAGCCGAGGGAGAAGACGGGCCGAAGCTCCTCCGTCTGACTGACTGATCATCTGTCCGACTTTGAAAAATTCGCTCCTCGTTCGTTACGTGCCGACTCGCTCGGTCGCTGAGCAGCCGCACGGCCGGGAAATAAATCCTGACCTGCACAAGCATTATGGTGTGACTGACGTGTGGTGTCCGGGTCCTTCGGTCAGCAGAAATCCATCTCATTAAGTTGGCACACACACACACACACACACACACACACCCTGGAGGCTCGGTCTTGGCAGCCTCCACTTTGCTGCCCACAGACAAAAGCCAGACGCAGCAAGAGGCAGCCAACTATCTGGACAGGCAGCAGCCATCAGCCCAGTCACCCAACATGTGTTTAAATTTGTTCAATTTTGCCTCAAGGAGCAGAAGAAGAAACCTGCAGCCGGTGCAGCGTTTCACCCAAAAGGCCGGCGTTGGGCTGTTTGGAAACGTTCTGTACAGTTTCTGTAGATGCTTTAAAGTCACTCAGTGGCGATGATGTCGGTTCAAATGAAACCAGACAAACGGCAACAAACCTGAAGTGATCGATCAATGAGCCGTTGGGGTAATTTTTTACTCAGATATTCCAGCTTCTCATTGGCGTGGATTTGGAAGCTTTGCTGCTGTTCAAGCCTTCGGAGGCTTTAACGGCGTCAGGTCGACCGTCTCGTGGTCGTGATATCTCCGGAACACCTCGAGGGAACTTCTTGATATTCGGCCCCAACGTTCTCTCCGACTCGAGGGTGAACAGACGAGTGAAAGCTCAGGTCACGCTGACGTAACTCCAGAGTTTCTTTGCTAATCATCACAAACTTTTTTGCAAATGTTGAGAGAAAATGATGAAGCAGTGACATTTTAGACGCTAAAGGTTGAAGGACAACGTCACTGAGGCGTCGTGATGTTGTTTAAAAAACACTTTCTGGTCATTAATCAGCTGAAGATGGTGACCGTGTTTCATGTTTGGTCGGTGACTGAACGGGTCACACTGATGACAGTTTGGTGCTTCTTCACAGCAACGTGTATATCTGAAGCATTATTATGGCGATAGCTTTGTCTTCCATCACATTATGTTTTATTAGCTGTGATTATGAATCCATGCAATGAGTCTGACTGGACAGATGTGGATGTAAAGTGGACCTTGGCTGGTTGGCAGAAGGTGTCTGCAAGGTTTACATTTCAGTTTGTTGTATGTCATAGTGAAGGAAATAGAGACAAGGTGAGATGTGATAAAATGAAGATTCTGATGGTTCAGTGGCAGCTTTAGGTCACATAAAACAGTTTGAAGGATTCAGCATCAGATGTGTGTATTCGAGCCTCGTCTCAGTGGTCGTGTGTTGAAGTGTCGTGCTGTGTCTGGTAGCTGTGGTTCAGGAAACAAATGGATTCTGGACCTGAAGACGTGTTTGTCGCATTCGTGCTGCTGTGATACGATGTGAGGTGGTATTAATTAAGGTTCAGTATGAAAGGTGGCCTTAACGTCTCCTCCATCTTCAGTGGGACCGGGACTCGTGTGTCTTGTCACCGACACGCCGAAGCGTTTGTGAAAACCCAGCGTTTGCCGGAGCCGAGCGGTTTCCCCAGAGGACAGCTGGGATGTTAACCGCTGGAGCAAACCGAGCCGGTGCAGGAATCCATCCTGCTCCACCATTAGTGTACACATATCTATTAATGCCTCTCTGTGTCTTCCCCATCCGTTTGCATTTTCATCAGAGAATCTGATGTCATTCAGGCTTTTTATCGTCTACTTCAACCTCATCTTCTTCTTTTCTCTCATTGATTGGAAAAGCCATAAACCTACAGTAAGCCCGGCCTGTGGGAACGCTCTAAGTGCTCCGCTCTGCTCGTATCTTCACTGCATTGTGTATTCCCACTTGCCGTCTCGTTCTATCATAAACGCTTTTTAAACCACTTGACTGGAAAATTGACTTGGCATGTCAATTTGGCTGAACTGCCCGAGTCAAGGCTTCTCGTTTGTTAGCGTCTGCAGACGCTTTATTGTTTTCTTTTTGTTTGTTGTTTTTTTTTTTTGTTAAATTCTGGTGTGTGCTTCTTTCTCTGTCGAGAGCCAACTTCTACATTTATTTCACGGCGTTTCAAGCAGGCATTTTGGATGAGAACAAGGTCACTGAGCACTGAACGGGCCGGTGGGAGATCGATGGTGTTGGGTTCGATTTTATACAGCGAATAATGTAACGAGTCACTGTACTGAGTTAAAATGCACGGCGGTAATTAATGGCACTTCACCTGCACCGGTTTAAGCAAGCAGGCTGAACATTAACACTGTTTAGCAGCAGAGCGTCCTTTTAGGGAAACATTTGATAAATTAGTGTAATTAAACTGCATTTAACATTGACTCGGCTTCATTCTAACTTATTTCTTTCTTATCTTTTATTTTCCAGGTGCTTCAGACTTTCCAGCTTTACCAGTGAAGACAAAAGTCCGACTGGCCCGGTGCTGCAGAGGGAGGCGGTTCTGATGGACAGCTGAGCCTCCACATGATGAATGTTTGTGCCGTCGCTGGGATCAAGTATTAATCAACAGTTTTAAGTGTGTTCAGACTCTCTGGATTATTTGAGCTGCAGCCACAACCTGAACCTGGACGACGACGACCTGAACACATCGTTAACACAAAGGCCTTACACCCATATTCATATTAACATATCAGCTGTTTTAAGCTTGTGTTCTGGTGTCGGGGTTCCAGTACAGAGGCTGGTTCTCCTGTCATGCAGGAAGTCTGGGGACGCACCACGAGCCGGCAACACAGATTTCTGGAGCTGTTGCGTCCCCGTCCCGGTCCGTGACCCCATGACCCCCGCACAAGTCAGATAGTTCGGTACCGGCTCGCCACATGTCCTCCTACCAGTAGATGATATTACCCTCGTAACCGTTGGGATGAGCGCATGCCCGTAGCCGCGCCACGCCAGCGCTGTCGTGGCCGGCCGTCGCAGGACGGCCATCTTCCTCTGCCATGACCCGGCTGATGTTGGGCCGAACTCTGGAGCGCATCTGTAAAGGCGTCCTGCTGCTCTGCCTGCTCCACTTCCTCATCATGATGATCCTGTACTTCGACGTCTACTCGCAGCGCTTCGACCTCTTCAGCCGCTTCAACAACGGACGCAACGGATCCAGGAATAACGTGAGCGGAGCAGGCGGTGGGCACCACTTCTACTACTACAACCTCTCCAGGCCCAACACCACGCTAGCCAGCTACCTGGCCACAGGTGACCAGCTGGTGCCCAGCATGCAGCCCGAGAGCAACCAGACGCCTTCTCCCAAACCGCTGCCGCCGTGTCCTGAGAACCCGCCGGGCCTCGGTGAGTAGAAACAGGCTGCTGCTTCCTGTTGACGATGAGACGTGTTGAGTCACGCATTTGTTTTAGCACACGGTGTAACGTGAAGAAAAGGACGAGCCAACGTTCTGTTTAGAACCACAATAGTCACCTGCTGCTGTTCATGTCCGTCCTCCAGATGAGTCCAGCTGCCTGCGGCTCCCTTCTAGGACTATTAACTGTTGCATCTGCGAGGCACCAGTGACAAAAGGGCTGTGATCTGATGTGTGTTGTGTTTGTCGATGAGGCCTCTTCCCTGCTCATGCGAGGTGAAGCCATGTGTGCTGACTGTACGTTAGCTGGTCCGTCTCTGTCCCGCTGCCAGCGAGGCGGCTCTGGATCAGCAGCAGGCTGCAGGTATCAGGTATTAGGTATTAGGTATCAGGCTG
>NW_007578124.1:205195-220815 GCF_000690725.1 Stegastes partitus | reverse complement strand
TGTGCAGCAGCAGTTTCTTTACTGAAGTGAGTCCTGACAGTCCAACAGCTGCACAGGAATAAAAGAACAGCATTTAGGATGTGGTTCTGACAGGCCTGCAGGTGGTGGAGCTCTTATTAATGCTGCTGCTCTGCAGTCACAAGAAGTGACGTTCTGGTGATGCTGTAGCGTTTCTGTATTTTCTGGTTTAACATAGTTGAAATATAAAATAATTATCTCAGAGCTGGAGAAGAATCCAGATGCTGTTTGTTGACCATAAAGTTTCTGACGCTGTAGAAAAGCTTCTGTGTTTACGATGAAGAGGTTTTCTATGGTTCTCATCTTATGATTTTATTCTCAGCTGTTCCTTCTGTTACAGCTCACACTGTCAGATCCCTCGTTCTGATTTCTGTGGTCGATTACATGAGATTTTTGTTTTATTTTATAACTGTCTGTCATGTTTAATCACATTTTCTGATTTGTTGGATGTGTTTGTCCGGTCGGCTGCTTGCTGCGGTCTGGACAACGTAGAGCGGCTCATCGATTACCTTAATGAGTCGGAGAGACGAGGCCTTGATCGGAGCCTGAAACTGGAGGCCACTATTTTATATTCTGTAAATAAATGCATCTCTGGTCTTATTCCAATTAGCGGGAGAGCAAGTGCAGCCGTATTTTTTCTTTCTTTTTTTTTTTTTTGCAGGTCAGCCTGCAACATAAAATGGATTTAACGTCAGGAGTTTACACGGCGCTGTTTCAGCCTTATGGACTCGGAGCTATTAGCAGAGATTCATGCAGTCGGACACGTAAGCACACGGAGAACACAAACCGACGCTTTTGTGCTTTAATTTCTTTAAAGAACACAAAGTCGAAGTAGCTAAATTAATTAAGGCGCTCAGAGCGGACCAGAGGCAGGTCGCAGGCGTCCGGTGGATAAACTTCAGATGTTCCAGGTTAGTGAGTCGTACTTTAAACCTGCAGAGACCTTGTTGTTCGGTTTTTGCCACACTGGTAGTTAATTAGTCTGATGTAGGACGGTCAGGAAAGGAAGCGAGCACCGTGGATGTTTAGCTCAGATTATAGACGCATTTCTGGACGTTTTTCAAACACGTCTCATGATCCTTTTTTTTGTGTATTCGGACAAAAGCCATCCCTGTAAATGCAGCGCGAGACGCCCCGGCTAGAGAAACAGTGTCCGATCATCCAGCTGTGGCGTTTCAGACACACAGCGGCGTTTCCATGCAGAGGTCAGTCGTGTCTGGAGGAAAGGTGGGACGCTGTTTGATATTTAAAACGGCCTTTTTACGCAGCGACACACACAAAGAACATGAAAACACACGTCTAGTTATCGTCCATCCGCCCAACGAATCAGAGGCTGATGGAGTCAGACTGAGCCTCGGGTTCAGTGACTCTATAATTACAGAGTGGACACACACACACACACACACACACACACACACACACACCCTCTGTCATGAGGAGATAATAAGAAGGAGGATCTACGTTCACTAATGTAGACTCGACCGCTGAGCTTTAACACAGAATCATTATCAGTGGAGCAACACATAGAAAATGAATCTGTGTTGTTGAACTCTGAGCGGTGCCGGATCGTACTTCGTTTTTCACTGTAAAAAAAAGCCTCTACGGTACGGATTTAATTAAAAGTTTAAACATCTTTCTGTGTAAATATCTCATGTTCCAACGTGGACACCTGCAGCCTGTAGATGTACACACCTGGTTTTCTTTTTAAACTTAATGGGTGCGGCTTGTATTCAGGTGCCTCAATAGTTTGGACATTATGGTATTAATCCTTTTGCTATATTAGGCAGAAGGTTTTCTGCCTCTAAACCGGTCTCACAGTGACCAAGCATCAGGCAAACACTTGTTCCTTAACTTTAAACAACCAGTCGTTGGAAAACTCACCTGAGCTTCACGGAGCGGTTGCTGACTTTTTGATTATTGCCCAGAGTTGTTTTATTATTGAGCGGGTTGCTTGGTGTTTGGAGTTCAGTTGTTGTGGTTGAAGATCAGAAGGAGGGCTTCAGGATTTAGAGACGTATTCAGGACACGTTTCTAGCTCATCGTCTGCAATTAACATGTTTTACTCAAGTTTCATCACATTTAAAAGGACGAAAAAAACTGTCAATTGAGGAACATTTATATGCAGTTGTTTCAGGGAAGTAATCAGATTACATCCAGGAAACATCCGAGACAATCAGTACAAAATGACGTCATAAAGTCTGAGCACGGCTGCATCTTCTGTCACTTTCAGTGTGTTTTGATCACTTTGCACGTGTTCATGCTGCTTTTATTGTTTTTATGTTCTTATTTCAATTGTTCTAGTTGATTTCTTTACTCCTCAGCTTTTACCGTTTGTTTTTTTTCCTCATCTGCCTGAACAAACATGAACAACATAAAGTTGATTCTGATTCGTCACACTTTTGGGGGAAACGACGCTTTGATATCGTGCCCCTGAGTCAACATGCTGAGTTTGAGGTAATATTTAGTTGAGTAATAGACGTCTATCGGTGTAATTATCTCTTTTCTTCCAGCCGCTGATTGAGAGCGTGTTTCCTCTGGCTGCTGCTGCTGATACGACGTATTTATGTTTCCTCTATCAAATAACACTCAGCGGCACTTTGCTGATGAGATGAAAACACGTTTCTTTCTCTCTCCCACCTGTTCCTTCTGTAAACCAGCTTTGTAAAGTTAATCCCTCGCCAGCGATACTGTGGCGCCGTCAACATTTCTCTCCTTTTTTTTCTCCCCTGATTGCTTTTCTCATTTGATAATGAGCTTCGTAACGTGCTTTGAAACCGGGAGTTGCAGATAAAGCCGTCGGGCTGACTCGTCTGGAGCCGAGCTTTGCTGATTCCATTATTTGGCCTGGAATTGGCTGTCACCCACTCTGGGTTTGGCATTCATACCAGGCACAGGTGTACTCTTGTAGCTTATCTCTGCCTTTTCTCCGTGATGGAGTGGCTGCCTCGGGGCTGTAATGAGCAGGAAGGCAGGGAGAGACTGAGCAAGTCTGTTTTTCAGTCACAGGTGCAGAGACGGCGAGCGAGCGAGCGATCTAATGGAAGGCGCTATGATGGTTGGTATGAAGCGAAACAGACAGCGAGGCGGGATGGAGCGAGGGAAGGAACAGCAGGTGGAGAGGTGAGGGGGAGGAGAGGGAGCGAGGGAAGACCTTGGACAGGGAGAGAGGGGCAGAAACAAACAAACAAGCCCTTGGCTGTCCCACGTCTCCAGCTGACAGGTGCTGCTGTGTGAGTGGCGAGCGTCCACGCTTCAGATCCTGACTGCTGCTGTGTTGCTGCGTGTGCGCGGCCGCTGGTGTTTGTTGGTGAGTGTGTGGGATATGCAAATCAGCTGCTCCTCCAAAAAACTGTAACGCCGGCGCCGACGAACACAGCTCGAGGAAACGATGCCGAAAAACCTCTTCTCGGTGAAAACGGGAGAGAAAATAGAAAACTGCAAACGTAGAGGTTTTTTTGAATTCCGGTTAATGAGGCGTTGCTTTATGAGCTGCAGGGAGGCTGTCGGGGTGGATGGAGGGCTCAGAGCAGCACGACTCAGGGTCGAGTTTAAGAATAATTAAAACATACGAGCCATAAATAGACCAACAGCTACGGATCAAGCAGAGCTGCAGCCAGTTCATCCATCATTTGTCAACCAGTAACACTTTAGAATCACATTTTTCCAAATGTTCACAGAATCACCAACAGTAGTAAACATACAGTCAATCTATAACGCTTAATGAATGTGTCAGACCTCCACCCAGTGTCAGGTTTATGTCCTAAATTAATCATCTCGCATGTCTCTGTAATGGTTCATACACCAGCATGTAGAAGATCTTTAACCAGAATCATGTTTTTAATGCTAAAATATAATTATTATTGTTATTCATGCATCATAAAATTTACTGTTTTACACAAAAAAAACCCTGAAAAAACAGTAAAGCTCATTATTATTTCTTGATCCAGATGTCAGATTATTTACTCACATTCCTGAACAGAAACATTAGTTTTAGTGGCTGAATGTGATGCTGGATTAGTTTCTAAGGTTTGGGGATAAAAAGGTGGATTCAGTTTAAATTCCTTATTCCTGTTCAGAACGGTGAAACGTGGAGAGCTGAGTGGCGTTAAAGCCCTTCATCATGCTGGATGGTCTACATATATATATATATATATATATATAAACACAGTGCTCATCAAGTTGGACAGATGCTCGCATACATTTGCTAATCCTCGTACAAACTACAGATTTTGTACGACTTACATCTTTAGTTCGTTTGCATAGTCGTATATTTGCTCCGTTGAAACACAGGCTGCAGTTCATCCTAGTTCAGGTCAACAGTCGCTGATTCTGTTGTCATGTGACTGAAAACATCCACAGAGTGTCGCTCTGGTAACAAACGAAGCTTGTAAACTGTGATTTAAAAAACCCCCCAAAAGATCAGATTATCTTCAAACCAGCAGGTTTTGAGATTCAGAGGGTTAAATGAAGAATCAACAGTTTTGATGATTAACTTCTCTCTGGGTTGTGGACAAAACGAGGACATCATCCTGGACTGATCAACGTTTCCCGACGTGTTGGAGACCAAACGACTAAATAATTAAAAGAGAAAATAATTGACGGGGGAAGTAATTGTTGTTTGCAGCCTGTTAGCCGGAGGCTGTCTGGACGATAACATCAGATTAACAGTAGAAACAACAGAAGACATCCTGCTCTCCTTCTTTACCGGGCAACTCGTTAGCTGTTCAGAAAGTCTTCCTGCTCTGAAGTGAAGCTGTTCAGAGAGACTGATGCTCCTCATGGTCACTGATGTGTGTTTTTACCTTTAGTTCCTCCACATGTGGCCCAGCTGCTGCCTTATAGGACGAACAGACGAACATCTTGCTGGGGAGAGCTGTGTCTTTAGCCGGTTTTTAAAAAGAACCAGACTCAGTAGACCATCAGGTGTTACCGCCTCAGAATGCTTCTCGTCATTCTTGTTAAACAGGAAGTTCCGAGTCTCCATGACATCCCTTCTGCTGTTCAGTGCAGGGTTTGGTTTTGACACCTGTTTTATTTTACCACCTGCTTCCCTTCAGATCTGATATGTGCAGACGTTCGATGTTGTGCAGATGACACCTCGCTGTACCTGAGTTTACCTCACGGCTGTGAACAAAGGTTGCTACGAGCTGGTCTGTTTTTGGAGCACCTCATGTAAGGATTTTGCTTTGTTGTTTTTAAGTTCTGAGCAGCGTATCGTGATGCTTCTGCAGCGTTGTCTTTACAATCTGAGAAACACTTAAAAAAACACAATCGATCGAGCATCTGTTATCTTTCAAAGAGCATTTCACAAACCTTCCCCTCCGCCTCTTCGTTACCTCTCCGTGCTTCATGTCTGACCTCGGAGTGGCGTCCTGAGGTGTTCTGTTTGTTCCGGAGGTGGGGCTGGAGGCTGGAGGTCGGAGCTCTGGAGCTGTGGAACGAACCGCCTCAGGACAGGATGTCAGCGACCTCGTTTAAATCTCGTTTTAAAACACTTTTATGAGAACGTTGCCTGATTTCACTTGATCTTTATTGATCTGTTTTGTCTCTTTGTTTGCTGCTGTGTTGGATTATTTTATACTTTGCTGTGTTTATAAGGTCATGCTTTGATTTTCCTTGTTTTGATGCTCGTGTGTAACTTTTTATCAGTATTATTATTAAATGATCAAACTTTCTCTTTCTGTAACCTGTAGTTTTCTTTCCCATCTCTGGCACCTGTTCTCATCCTCCCTCTATTGAATTTCATAGCCTTCCATCACCTTTCCTTGACTTTAAAACCAAAAACCGTTCGTCTACGTGCTCCGTCATCACCTTTAGAGGTTCTTCTCCTCACCCTGGAGGCTGCAGGCCGGGCGGAGGGCTGCTTTGGGAGAAGCTGCGGTTCGATATTGAGAACCTGCTGCATCATCGAGCTGCTCATCTATCATGTAGCGTGAAAGCAGTCAGTCTGAAATCTCACCAGAGATCTCATCTCGGCTGCTTGTATCTCATTCATTCAGTCGCTGTCCAAAGAATGTGACGTCTCTGAAGGGCTGGAAGGAAGATTGATCGCTTAATTGACACCTTTGCTTCATGCTGTCGCTCTGTTTAACGTCGAAACTGTCTCTAAACCTGGATCGACTGCTCTAATGTAGAAATAATAGAGTAAAATATGATTATTATATTCAGTTTAGGGGCGATTTGCTGAATGCGTTTAGCTGAGGTGCTGGTCTGGGATGTGTTAGCTTGTTAGCATCTTGTAATTGTCCTCGATCGGGGTGGTTTGATTCAGGTTTAGAAGGTGTGTGAACCTTTCCTGAGGCTCTGATGTGAGGTTAAGGATGCTGTGGGCACATCTGTGGAACTCCTGGAAGGCAGCTCGACGACTGAATAACACTGATGGAGGTGCGCTTTGCTGCATGTTTATTAAATTGAACCTTTTTCGCTGATTCTCCTGCTCCGACACAAAACACTCATTCAAGCACATTTCTAACTGCTGCGCACTTTGCAGGCCACTTTTTTTCCACCTCTGGACCGTTGAGTCTTGTTTTATTCATAGCTGGGTGGTAATTTGACTGGAACGACACGTCCCTCGTCACCCTGAACTTTACATGTGTGTCTCTGGCGGCTGAAAAAAAAACCCGCCAGGAGGTTGAAGCGGTTAAAGGCTGGGTTGAGTCCAGGGGGTCCTCCAGCAGCGTGTTAGCGGCGCTGCGTGTTTTATGACCTTCCTGCTACATTATTAATGGAGGGTTTAAATAGGAGTGCTGGGGTTCAGAACAATGCCCCGTGTTAGCTCAGCCAGCGCAGCTCCAGAGACGGGCTTTATGCTCGGGTTAGAAAAGCAGAAGTGAAGCTCGTCGGACAACAGCTTCCACCGGGCTTTGTGCCGTCCTGTGTAGTCGTCCCAGTTGGTGCGTAGGTGGCTTATTTTGAAAAGATATTTCATCTTGAATTGCAAACGAGCGAACGCTGAAAAATGACTGCGAAGGTTGATGATGTGTGAAGTGCCGCGGGGCGTTGTTTGTATTGATTTCATTACTGTGAATTGTGTTTGTCACAAAGATTTTTTTTCCAACCTTGAACACGAGTCAGATTGTGTTCTCGTGCCTACCTGGGAGTGATGCGAGCAGGAGGGAGTTCAGGGTCGCGTCAGGATGCTCGGTCGCGTTTCTACGACGACCCAAAGGAGGGATGACAGGTTTTAACCCTCTTTGTGCCAAAACTCGCCGGCGGGTTTGAAAGCATCCAAAAGTCACAGCATTGATCAGGTCACTGTGAACACAGAGAAACATTGTATGATGGCCTTTGAACCAGTTATCATCAGAATCACTTTATTGTACATTTCATTTAAGAAACTGGGGCTGCAGGTGTCTCAGTGGTTAGCACCGTGGCCTCACAGCTAGAGGGTCGCTGGTTCATGTCCCGGTGAGGACACCCGGGATCTCTCTGCGTGGAGTCTCCATGTTCTCCCCGTGCAGCGTGGGTTCTCTCCGGGTTCTCCGGCTTCCTCCCACAGTCCAGAAACATGCTGAGGTTAATTGGTGATTGTAAATTGTCCGTAGGTGTGAATGTGAGTGTGCTTGGTTGTCTGTCTCTAAGTGTAGCCCTGTGATAGACTGGTTACCTGTCCAGGTGAACCTGCCTTCACCCTGAGTCAGCTGGGATAGGCTCCGCCCCCTAATGACCCTGGTGAGGATTAAGGTGAAGAGATGATGGATGGATGGATCTTTTAAACAACCGTACTGTAAATGCTGCACTGACGCTGGACGACGCTGCAGCTAAACTCTGAAGCTGCTGCTTTGTTCCGCCGACAGCGTAAGTCCTACTTCCACCCTGAGTGTTCGTGTCACAC
This sequence comes from Stegastes partitus, assembly GCF_000690725.1. Lineage (NCBI taxonomy): Eukaryota > Metazoa > Chordata > Actinopteri > Pomacentridae > Stegastes > Stegastes partitus. Next base: position 212,963 of record NW_007578124.1, on the reverse strand, counting down.
CTGAAGCGTAACGAAGCTGCTTTGCACAGTTTTAGTAAAAAGTGCAGGAACGCCGGCGTGATTCAGGGTTTGCAAAATCCTCCATCAGCGTTTTCTGGGTGAAAGGGTTGAAAAACACATGTATGGTGGCGCATTACAGGAATAAAAAAAAACAAAAAGCAGACGGTGTTGGATGCAAACACAACACGTTGCCATGGTTACCTTGCATAAACACACAGTATGCATTGTTTGTGCGCTTGTAGTGGCCATCTGCTCGAGGATTTTAAAGGCGATTTTACTACTGAAATCTCATAATGTGCTATGAAACGATGCTGCTCTACTTTCACAACATGAAAAACCTTTTAAGCTGAATCGATGCGGCCGTCTGAGCCGAAACAACCTGAACGCAGCAGAGTTTAAGCTGCACCCAATCCCAGAGACGTGATGTTTGTCATCATAGAAACTGTTGGACACGTTTAAAGCAACCTGTAGTCGTGTTTCTAAAACCGTAGCATTTTATTTTTCTGATTATTTTCTTACTAAACTAGTTCACGCTTGTTGATTAACGAGTGAAGAGGCTCTGCTGCTTCAGTCACCTCCTTAAGTTTTGTCACAAACAATATCAAAAATACCAGAAATTTCTTTTTGACGTCAGCGACATTTTTCTCTTCTGTTCACGTTTGTTGTTGAACATTTTTAAACCCTGGAAATAAAACGAGGCAGAGCTACCTGAAGGTGAGTACAGCAGCCTGTCCTTTGCTCTTTGTTCGTCAGACGAGTAAAAACAACAGCAGAGCGCTAAGAAAAGAGACCCGGCCGCCGCTTTCCTCGCTGGTTTCAATCAAGCCAATAAACAAGGTCGCTCTCCTCGGAAGCACATTGCTATTCACTCCCACACGGCGAGGAGGCCGACGCTGCCACGGGCTCCGAGGCGAAGGGCTCTCCACAGCATAATGGCTGCCATAACTTCATTACAGCGGCCCGGCTTCCTCCTCTCGGTGCCGTTCAAATGTTCCTGCTGCGTGAACCTCGTCCACATGTGGATGCATAATTTCATTTTTTCTAGTCAATTAACTGTTCTGCTTTTTCATCATTTTTTTTTTCTTTGGAAAACATTATGAACAAGTGGAAGCAGAAGATGCTCCAGAACGAGCCGTTGTGCAGCGTCTCCTCCGGGGATGCTGTAGCTCAGCTGGAAACAGACGCTTTGAGTCCAGGAGATGCTATTTGGTTCTTGAAGGTGTGTGCTCGTGGACTGTCGGATGCTTTTATGGCGAGCGGTCCTGCTAACAGCGTCGCTAACCCGCAGTCCTCACTGTGTTCTCATTGTACAGCCGTTACTGTGACTGTTTAATCTGTTAGCAGTTAATTACCGTAATGTCTGGACTATAAGCGGCTTCTTTTTTCACACGCTTTGAACGCTGCGGCTTAAACAACGATGCGGCTAATTTATGGGTTTTTACGAATTTGCCTCGAGACCAAAGTGAGGCTGAGAGCGACGACGACAGAGAGACTGAGGAAGTGATGAAGTGATTCTGAGGCTGTTCAGCTCCTGAAGACACTGAAGAAGACGACTTTAGTGGTTTTAGTGCAGGAGGAAGATGAAGATAGCCATCAGTGACTTTTCCTGGTAGCTGCTGGAGTTTTATTTCCTTAACCAGCCGTGTTACAGGAACTGTTCAGAAAAAAGCCTCTATGTATTTGTGTGTGTTACTTATAGACCAGTGCAGCCTGTATACTGGTTTTCTCTTTACAGTCAGTGGGTGCGGCTCGTATTCAGGTGCCTCAATAGTCTGGACATTACGGTACAAGAAGAACATACAGCACCGCCGCTTGTTGGTGTAGAAAGCGACATGGTGGAGCAACGGTTTGTTGGCTGAAAATGTTGAAGCTGTCGTGTGTTAAAATCCTCCCGAGCAGATCAGCAGCTGTTGTTTCAGTGTGAAGCTGCAGTTANTCCTGAAGACACTGAAGAAGACGACTTTAGTGGTTTTAGTGCAGGAGGAAGATGAAGATAGCCATCAGTGACTTTTCCTGGTAGCTGCTGGAGTTTTATTTCCTTAACCAGCCGTGTTACAGGAAGTGTTCAGAAAAAAGCATCTACGTGTTTGTGTGTGTTACTTATAGACCAGTGCAGCCTGTTTACTGGTTTTCTCTTTACAGTTAGTGGGTGCGGCTCGTATTCAGGTGCCTCAATAGTCTGGACATTACGGTACAAGAAGAACGTACATCACCGCCGCTTGTTGGTGTAGAAAGCGACATGGTGGAGCAACGGTTTGTTGGCTGAAAATGTTGAAGCTGTCGTGTGTTAAAATCCTCCCGAGCAGATCAGCAGCTGTTGTTTCAGTGTGAAGCTGCAGTTATGACCTCAGAGAGGAGGTCGGGGTGGACGGACGGCTCGACTAAACAACCGACTTGTTTGTTTGCTCTTATATCAGTTAAATTTTTCTCCCAGTTTTTCTTGTCAATGTGGTCATGACTGCATCTAAAGTCAGTGTCTCCGTGACACAATGCTCCCCTGACATGAACCGAAACACAACGTTTCCCAAAACCTAAACACGTCGCTTTTCAAACTGAATCCAGGCTGATTTGTTGTTTTTCTGCTACTCTTTGTTTCAAATCTGGAAAAGCTGCAGTTTAGGACATACGAGATGTGAAACCTGCTGGCAGGTGTAACGTGGACGCTGTCTTTACAGAGTTTGCACAACGTAACATAAACCATAAACTAAATACGCTCCAACCGTCTCTGAACTCATCGTCTGACTGGAACATGGGATCAGATGAAACCTACATTTGATGTATTTGATCCAAATCTCTTTATTCTCGCTGTGCGACTTGAAAATAAACCGTCTGCTGTAAAGTAAACCAGTAAAATGTCTGTATTATATAAAACCGCCTTCTTTCAGTATCGATAACGTCCGACGTCACTGGAAAAATGTCCATGAAGATATCAGGTGTTTCTCTGTCTTGGTGAAGACATTTCTGATTCTCCGTCTGGTCAATAGTGCTTCACATTTACTCGCCTCTGCTCGTCCAACAGTCGGTGTCTCATGTGGTGATGCTCCATCAGGTCTGAAATCTATCAATATTAAAGTCAAGCTTGACTTGCAAACGTACTTATCAGATATTTTCCCCAAGACTCTGAAGCTGGAGGACTCGTGGATCTGTTGATCAAACCCAGACCGTGTCACCATCACCAGCATCAATACTGAATTCTTTAATCCTTAATTAGAACACAGATGACCACCGGACACCGTTTGTGAAGCAACACAAGCTGTGTGCTGACATCAGCTCCTCACAAGTTGTGCACGTTTTAACGACAGCCCAACAAACACTAATCAATTAAAGCAATCAGAAAATAATAATATTCTGCAGATTAATCCACCGTGAAACTCATCATTAGCTGCGGCGCTAATCCGCTTTGCTGCCGCGTTCCGATTGGCCGTTCGCCGGTACACAAAACTGTAAGTAATCCACGGAAAGCTCCGGCACAGTAGCCGACGTGCACGTGTTCGTACGTTCCGTGTGTCCGTGCACGCTCGCATTGCGGCGCGTTTGTCGTGTTGGCGTGGCGGCAAAATGGCTCCTTTCATCTCGTTCTCCTGGTTCACCGCCGCCGTTTAACAAGCAGCTCTCCAAATGATGAACGACAAAACGCTGCGTCCACACGGCTGTCATGTGGAAAAACACCGTCGCTTTGTCTCTGTGCTGCACACACACACACACACACACACACACACACACACACACACACTCTCAATATCTCACTCAATTATTTCCTCCACCTGCCTGTTTCATTTTCTCTGTCGCGCACATCTACAGAAGCACAATAAGAGAACAGGGAGATGAGATGAAGAAGAGATTCTGGGGGAGAAGATGACAGCCGCGGCCCTTCGCTGTAAAACACATTATTTTAGGAAGCAGATAAATAAAACAGCAACGCTTCACAATAACAAACAGGACAGAAAGTGCAGACGCAGCACAGCGGCAGAGGAATGACATTTCCATACGTGGAACGTGCGCGGCGGCCCGAGGCGAAGGCCGGACGGAGGCGTTCTGATCCGGCTGATGGAGGTTTCACACGTCATCCCGACGCTTCACAGCTGCTTTTAATATTTGATCTCCCGCTCAGATAAAGAAAAAACAGGATTCACGTAAATGAGGGGACATTAAAAACAAGCTGCCTGTTGCTGACCAAACCGGATGTTGATGGTCGGCTCCTGACGTGTTGTCGGCCGTAGATCGGTGAGGATGTTGTGGTTGGTTGCTAGGCAACAGCAGCACATGCAGGGTCGAACGTCAGCATCAGCAGCAACACCTCACTGCTGCCACTAATGGACACGATTACAAAAAATCCATCTAATTAATTAGAGGTGTCGTAATTAATTAATCACATTTTTACAAATCGTAACGTCACAGTAAGCAAAGATTTTTAATTCTAATAAATTCTGGTTGACGACTGAATCAATGAATAAACATAAACTTAAACAACAAAGTGTTTATTGTTCATCTATATTTATCTGCATTCTTCGTCTGTCTGCTACATTCACAGATTAGTGCAACTCAGAGTGCAGCTACAGTGATTATCTTCAACATTTAAGGCTTTCTGTCTTATTGCTGCACAGTTTAAACACCACCACGCTCTGATCCAGCTGCTACGAGTCCACAGGATCCGTCAGCTTCTCGCTTCCCATGTGTAGTATAATGAAACACACGAGTTTCCAGTGACGAGGTGAAGCGTCGCCCTCATTTGCATAAAGCAGACTTGACGTCGACTTTATGCAAATTTGGCTAATTTTGTCTAATTGGCCCGTTGGCTTCGGGCTTCGTTGAAAGGAGCACTTTTCTTCCCAGCAGGCGGGGCATGGGTGTCTTTTTTTCTCTCACACGTTTTTTTGTGTCTTTTTTTCGGGTGTTGTACCCCCTTTTTCTGTGTTTTCGCGCCCTCTCGGGTGTGGTGTGTGCATCAGTGTTACTGCTGGGCCAGAAGTTACGGCGTGATTAAGACGTTGTTTTGTTAAACGCAGTTTTCTTTCTGTAATTAATTAATCATAATGAACGTGGTAAAGTCCCAGCACCACTACGTTAGACGTCTACATTAATGTGTAGCACATGAAGCTGTCACTAATGACTATGTTGGCGTTTCATTCAGGTTTTATCTTGACGAGCAGAGTGTTGACTGCTTCTGTTTTCTTATTAATTTTCTTATTAATGAACTCTGTCTTCGTCTGTGCGGTGGCAGCGGTTCGGCCTGCGTGTCTTTTTATAATAACTCTGTGACGAAGTGCAGGTGGATCAGATGAAGGCCAGACTTCCAGTCATATCTCTGCTTCATGTGTTGTGTTTGCACGTTTTTCCGTTTGGCTTTGTTGTGTCTCGTGTGTTTCCGTGTTGTTGCTCCTGAGATTTAGCGTTCTGCGCCTCAGGACCGCCCTTAAACACAAAGTGTGAAAGCCAAGCCGTGAAGCCGTGGCGGCTGGATGGAGACGGCCTGCTTCCCTCTGAGCCCTTTAGAGTATTAATAGTCGTGGTGAGGGAAATGTAGGGCAGCCGAACTCTTTAATGATGATTTATTGGCCCTATTGTGAGACTCTCTCTTTCTCCCTCTTTGTCTGAGTTGTTTGTTTTGTCCTGCAGGAGTTTCTGCTTGTTTTGGTGTCTTCATGACCGTTAGCAGCGGATGGAGAGGAAAGATCAGAAGGGATTTGCTGACATGCATATCCAAGCTGCTGATCTTATTGGTCATGGAGAGAATAGAATAAAACCTGTGTTTGATGATGACCTGCAGAGGTTCAGTCCTACAGCAGGTCTGAGCTTCTGAATGTCTGTACGGGAGAAAACGGGACGTCAGCAGGTTGGACGCGGTGAATCATCGACGGATGATTCCTGTTTCAAGAATAAAAGGCAATTTATGTCAACATTGCAATGATATTCTTTAGAGACGTGGACTTTCTTTATTGTCATTCTGGCAATGAAATGTCGTTGCTCGGCTACCAGAGAAGACAGAACTGAAACCTGTAAGTACTGTGCAACTATAGCTATAAATATATCCATATGTATGTATATATGAAAGTAGTGCAAAGTAAAAAAAGAGCGAAAATATGAACAGTACAAAAATTATAAAAAATTAATTCCACAGTAAATTAAAGCTCTGAGCTTCTTCACATGTTCGTTTCACTGGAAGACGACCGTGTCCAGTGCAAACTTTAGAAAACTGCATGTACTATCGTTCGTTTTGTCACTTTTTCCACAAGTTACCGTCGTATTTTTCAAAAACGTGCTTCACCTATAAAAGCCTCGTTGCTTCACAAAGTTGGTGTTCAAGTTTTAAAAGGTTTGTGAGTTGATGCTGGAGGTGATTTCATTAATTAGGCCACAAACTGCCCTAAACAGGGAAAAGAAGAGTCGTATAAACGATAAGATATGAAGTTCTTAATGTGCTGCCCCCTACTGGTGGGAATCAGGAAAAACAGTTAAAGTTTAAGTCAAGTACCGTCTTTAGGTTCTTTGTATGTAACATGTGATGGAGGCGTCTGCGTGTTCAGACCTCACGTTGATGTTTGCCTTGGACACGAATCGCCTCTGAAGTGTTTATGTTTGTAATACGTTATATTTCAGTTATTAGAGTTTCACCTCTGTGGCGATAGTTTTGTAACTTTGTTGTTTTTCTGTGTAGTTTTACGAGACTGAAAAGGAAAACAAATTAACGCAAGAAAAAATGAATAAGTTGCTTCGGTCTGGAGAAAAGTCCGCCGTGTGACTTCCTGTGTAAGCGAACTGTCAGGCTCGGACACAACAGCAGCGTCTAAGTGAGGACAGTACAGGTAAAGGTTCAGACGATGCTTCTCCTGATCACAGAAAGAAAAACACATGTTTAAATGAGCTGTTGCACAGCTTTAGTTCCTCCTGTGTTGGTCGATGCTATTTATAGGCCAGAACCTGAAACACGTCATAAAAATGAAGTGGTGTAAATGCTATCCGTCCTCCTACCGTCTGTCAGGTTCCAGCGACGCTCCCCCAAACCCGGACCGGCTCCGGTGAGTGGGCGGCGGCAGAGGATTAGTATATTAGGTCGGCTATTAACAGCTGATCATTGTGTGCAGGAAAATAGAAAGAGAGATGACATAACTTGTTTGTCAGCCGAACGCTGCGTCACTCGTCAAACCGTGAAATCTCAGCAAGCCGTGAGGGGAGATAATACCACGTTCCCTTTCTACAGGCGAGTCAGGAAAATAAGCTTGTTTCATGTCTGTGTACGCTCAGCGACGGATCGAAGATTAAATGAAGAATTGTTTTCGGTCGTGCCGGTGAGACGGATGGCGACGATCATCTGGTTCAGCGCTTCGGTCCAGACTGACGTGTTTCTGAAGGTCCTGGATGGATCACCGTGAAATGTGCAGAGCTTTGTGGTGCCTAAATGGAGCAACATAAGGCCATCTGTTTGTTTTTTAGTGAAACACCTACATGACTTGTCATGGCAGTGCCGGAAATCTGCTCGACATCCGTGAACTTTCATAAGATGAACTCTAATCCTTGAATGTTTCAGCAGTGATGTCATCAAATCTATTTTAATTTACATGTAAAACTAATGCTCTTTTGTTTGGTGATAGTCAGTGACGGTTGTGTGAATCTGGATCGCTCATAAATAACAGTCAGGAAATGATCTGGTTAAAGGGAGACGCTCTGTCAGCCGATTTAAATCTGAAACTCTGAACAAAACCTGCTTCCGACCAGGTTAGCTCCACAGCATCAGTTACCGTGGAGACCTAGCTCCACAGCATCAGTTACC
>NW_007578124.1:202857-204585 GCF_000690725.1 Stegastes partitus | reverse complement strand
AGCCCTCTGGAATCTAACAGTCCACGATTCTTGAAATCCAAGAATCTGCCTCAAAGAGTCTTTAGCGTCACTGCGGTCTTCAAGTTAAATGGTGTTGAGTGAACCTCATATATGTCATCGTGCTTTGACATGTAAATGCACGGCGCACACTGGGCCTATCAAAGCGTTGCCACGGGCGCTGTGTGACGGGTGACAGCTACTGTAATGTCAGCCTGGGCTCCCTGCAACGTATAGCTAATCACACACACACACACACACACATAGGCGCTGACCCCAACCCGGTTTGATTAGCATGTTATTAAAGAAGCTGCCAGAGCATCAGCAGGGGAGATGCAGCGCTCTCCAAAGTCAGAACTTGCGCTCAGATCAATCACATCACGTCGCGTTTCCAAATCCCCCCGAGCTCTCGCACGGTTACGACAGTTTAGAGGGAGGATGAATGCGAGCGGGCTGACGTCCTGTCACACTGGCCATGCTGCGAGGTTAGCTTTTTAATTTGTCTAAGTAGGTGGATCTCTGTGTTTCCAGCGAGGGAATATCGGCGCCTTGAAAGAGCGCTCATTCACAGCGCTGTGTGTGCATGCATTCATTAGCTGTGCTGTAGTATGCAGCCACTTTGCAATGCAAATCTCCCACAGCTGGGCTTGTTTCACACTAACTGGAGCTGCAGTTATGCAACCCCGGACTGACATGTAGGATCTATCGACATCCATCTATAGGTCCATGATATGGGGCTGGCCTGAGCCCGAGAGGCAGCTGAAGAGTCGAGGCCTTTTGTTGGAGGAACGACGTCAGTAGTCAGAGATGTGACGACAGACGGACGCGATTCAACTGAGTCACAACTCAAACATGGAGCTGCAGCAGATGATTAATGTTCCGTCAGATTGGTTTTATTACTGAACCATCGTTTGGTGTTGGAAGTGGAAGAAAACTGAGAAAAATGTAGGTAACATCCTATTTAGTCCAACCTACAGCCCCCAAGCTGCAGATAGTAAAGGTGGAGTACGTGATTTTAATACATCAGCAGTCCTCGACCCTGCTTACACCACGAACCGATTTCCAGCAAGACGGTTTTCTACAGGCCGGTTATCACACACAAAACAAATATAATCATTTATTTCTATCAAAAAAGGGTCATTAACAAATACAATTACTTTTTTTTCTGTCTCAGCATCGAGTCTCTCAATTCTGAAACAATGAAAGTCTCTTCATTGTTTCAGCACAAACATCTGCTTTTCAAATAAATGTTTTGTTCAACTTTTTCTTTTAATTTCACATCCAACTTTGAGCCCGCGGAGCCCGTCTGACCCGATTAATTAGTTTAGTTTAGTAGACGCTGTCAGCGAATCAGAACCCACCAGGTGGGCTCAATTATTCGCTGCGCATGTGTTCGGCATCATAGCAGCGTCCCGTCTGATGGTACCGGAGAACGAGCTGACCAGTAACGGCCTGATTAGTCCGCAGAGCTGCTGCTGGTGTTTGGGTTTCATTAATTAGGCCACTAATCAGGGATGAGAGTAATCACTGGCGCCAGGCAACGAGCCTCTGCAACTTCTGGGGAAGAAGACGGAGACGTCGGAGCAATTAGCCGTGAAACAGTCGACTCAGCGCTCACACGCCTGGAGTCGTAGAAATGCTAATATTTAGCATTAACCCACAAATTTTTTTATTTTCTATCCTTGAGCCTGAGCGATGTGCATCCCACCGTTCTGCCCTCAGATTGATTAT
>NW_007578124.1:182054-201698 GCF_000690725.1 Stegastes partitus | reverse complement strand
AAGACATCACATTATATTCAGGCCCGTGGAGAAGGATGACACATTTCTTTAAAACCGCCCACAGGTGTCCAATCAGGTCACACTCGGCTGGTTGTAAATGCTTCGATTCAGATGTGGACTGTAGCATCTGAATGTACATTAAAAACATTTTCGAGGTTTGTTTAAAACATTCAGGTTAAGACACTTGTTTGTGGGCGCCTCGTTGCTTTTACTGCAAATGATGCAACAACGAGATGTCAGAAAACTACAACACAACGAGTCAAGTTACCAGAAACCTGCAGCACTGGTTGTTCTTTCCCTAAAATAACCTCTGCATGCATTCACTCCACAGCAGAGTTTCCTTTTAGCCGTGACAGTGACGTGTTCTAGCCTTAAATAAGTAAATAGTCAGATAAGCAGATGAGCGCTGCGTGTCGATACGAAGCCGGCGTCGAGGCTTCTGTCGGTCACGTGTGCCAGTGTTTTATTGTGTTTCTTTCAAGTGTTGAAACAACTTGAGTTTGGCATGCTGTAATTTTCCATTTTCCTCTTTCATGTCACGCTTGTCTTGTACATAATGCACCAGCGCGCCGCGTCCCACCCCATTATGTATAAGTGTGAGCCCTCAGCACATTAATAGTTAAGACGCTGCCAAGCCCAGCAATACAACAAATTAGCATCACAATTTAATTATGCATGCCGGAGCGCGGCTAGAAGTGTGTGCAGATGAGTGGCTGCGGCGGAACATCATGCCTGGCGGATTAGCATTGTGAGAGATTTGATGTGGATTAGTTAAAAGGATTATTACTAGTTGTGGTGCACCAGCCGACTACAAATAAGGGGTTTGGATTTATCTGGATTCCAATGAACAGGACGAGCTGCTGTTTCCACAGAGGAAACGGATCTGAAGGATTCACATCCGAACAGAGACGTCACCTCGTCCTACTTACTCTATTTCTGTCGCGCTGTGTGAGTGTTTCACGACGTCGCAAAGTCCTGAGCTGCCTCACGTTTCCAACGACAGCCATGAAAGGCGCCTGATCTTAAAACAAAGTCGACGGGCGCCTACAGCTCACCTCGCTGAGTGGGTGACCCATGAACAGGGGCTATAGTTAGCTGTAGTTAGCTATAGTACCCTGACACAATGGTCGTGGGTTCGACTCCTGCTGACGACCCTTTGCTGCAGGTCCTTCACATTCTTCTCCCCCATGTCCGACTATCTCTACCGCTCTGAATAAAGGCCACAGCACCAAAAATATATTTAAAAAAACAAAGTCGACAAAATTAATCTCAAACTTTCCGACGGTCTTTGAACTGCTCACAACCCGTTCTGTCAGAAAAATGCGCCAAATCTGTGCTTTAAATCAGGATATTTCATCTGAATCACTTTAATCTGTGGAGTCATAGTCGTGGTGAGGACCCATGATGCACCACAGGTCACGTGACAGGAATTCAAGGACATGTTGGGCTGAACTGCAGGCTGTGTTTATACGGAGCAGACAGGAGTCAAATTAAAATGTACGTCTGTATTATCTAGAGGTACTATTTAATTTTCCAATACTGGTAACACCTGTCAGCTCCTGGAAGTAAGCTGTTCAAGGTCATTCCAGGTCTAAAAAAAATATTCAAATATAGTCAAAACATTTTTCTTCTTTGATTTTTCATGACTTTATTTACTTTCTGTGCTGTTTCCATGGAGGTGCAGGACTTGATACGAGACACGTTTTCTGAACAACAACCTGCAACACAACGATGTGATGCAGAAAAACTTTAATTGAAAAGGAAAATTCATTTAATTGCAGTTATACTAACAGGAGAGTCTTTTCTTGTTGCTGTACTCACATCATGTGGGTCAGACGTGTTGAATCCCAGTTCGCCTCGTCCAGGTAATTGCTGTTAAACGGCTCCTGCAGGTTCGTTTGGTTTGATTAAATATGACGAAGAATCAACTCCATCCTAAGATGGAATATTTGGAAGTTTATCTCCTCTGTATAAAAAGACTTTTCTTTTCTCACCATCTGACATTAAACCAGACTAAACGTTTCCTGTTTCAGCTCAGTCAGGATCACCAACATTATTATTAACATTAACATTATTATTACTCTATTTGCTAAACACCAGCATAATGAGAGAGACGTTTCCATCCACTAAGATGCCTTCAAACTGTTTGGGAAAGCCTGCATGATGATGTCATGGCTTTGGAAGCTTCTGATTGGTTAATTGACAACCTTAGAGTTAATTGGAGGCACACCTCAAACACACAGCTTCCTTTAGTGACAACATCTAAAGAAATCAGCCAAAACATCAGGAAGAACTGGAACAGTTTGATCTGATGTAATGTCAGACTGAGATTAAAGCAGGTTTTGTGTCTTCTGGTTTTAACTGTACTTCAGGTTTGGTCGTTGTTTTTGTTGTTTTTGTTGTTTTTTGTTGCACCGTAACTGGACGGATGTACGAGATGAGCTCATCCATCACATGATTTGGCCCTTCGTGCTTCGTTTTCGGTGTGAAGGAAGACTAAAGAGCTCTCAGGGTTAATAATTCACCAGAGAGGGACGGCCGACGGAGGAGGAAGAGACGGAACAAATGAGAACGGAGGGCGGCGGGGAAACGAAGAGCAGAGGAGGGCGAGATGGGCTGGTGATGAACAGATTAAAGATAAATAGACGAGGAGGAGGAGTGCCGTGAGAAGAAACGAAGAGGAGGGTGGATTGTCGAGGAGTTTAGTATGCTGGAGGCAGCAGCAGCGTGGTGAGAAGCCACATCCTCCGCCAGATGAATAGGACCATTTAGAGGGTCAGAAGGACGCGCCGATAAAAAGCATGCTGGATGTTTGTTTGATGCCCAGCGGGCGTTAAAATGCACAACCAGCCGCCTTCTGTCCGTAACGAGCAGCCGCGTTATATATGAAGAGGAAGCAGCTCAGGAGTGAAGGAAACTTTTAATTAGACTTCAGCAATTCCAAAAAGTACAGATTACATTTTGAAGGTTTACAATTCGTCTGGCAGGAGATTAATTAATATTTAATCTTCCTTTATATCGGTTTTTAATCTAAAACTTCTGGTTTCATTTTCCCTGAATTCAGCGTATTTTTGGATCACTTTACCTTCGCTGGTTCCCGTGATGCCGTCTGATGATTCATCCTAATGAAGCTCGCTAATGCATCAGCCAACGCCTCTATGCAGGCTATTAGGTGACTCACGCAGCGCCCAGGCGAGCGGCAGGAGGAGGAAATCTGATTTATTTAGCAGGCCTCTGCAAATATTTGGACAGGGACGCTGTTGTTTGATGTGTCATCTCCGTACGCTTCGGAGGTTTGAGGTCCGCTCGGCGGGTCAACACACGTCTGGCGAATTAGCCGGACGGCGTTCGGAGGTGGTGTGTTAGCCGAAGACGGCGCAGGGCGAAGAGAGGAGGCTGATGAGCGAGGACGTCGGTACATAAAGTGGAGCAGGAGGAGGAAGATGTTGTGAATCATGTTCTGATTCTACACATGGGTGCAGAATGAGGCCTCGTCCACACGTAGCAGGTGTCTCATTAAACCGAGATGTGTTCCTACGACTCGGCCCGTCGTCCCCACGACGGCGCAGATTTAAAAACGATTCTTTCAAAAACCTCCGACCAAAGTGAGGATGTATGTGGACGTCAATAACCGGGTTGTAGGTTTCCAAACGTCACTGGCTGTGACTAAACATGTTCTTTACGTCACATGTGTGACCTGTGTTTACATTTGAAACAGAACCGTGTTGTCTCTGGTCCAGGCCCAGATACCGCTCCACGTACAAGGACGACATTAAGAACGGTTATTTTATCCAGAGACTGAAGCTTTCCTCTGATTGGATAGGATGTGGGGAACTACTGCCCCCTACAGGTTTGGCAGCTGATGAACGTGCTGAACAACACAGCTGTGCGGTTTGGTGTGGACGGATTATTTTTCTGAAAACGAGGTGGTGTGTGGGGGGGAGGATGTTTTATAAAAACCCTGCTTTGTGTGGACGAGGCCTCATTTAGGAGAAGGAGGAGGCGTTAAAGCACTTTTATTTTCTGCAGATGTTTGGACCTTTAAAACATTTTCTTTTAGTTAAACACTGGAGCGCAGATGTCGCCTAATTGTATCTTAAACTGAGAATATACGCAGCTTGAATGTGGACTAACGAGGAGCCGGTTTACGTGTCAGAGCAGGGCTTTGTTGTTGTGTTTAATTGAATTAAGGTGCAGCAGATAGACGGTGGTTTGAGCCAGACGGAGGAGCGTCGCCCTGCAGGATCAGCTCCGTCCTTTCTGTCTCTGGTGGAGAACGTTCTGTCGTGTTCCACCATCTCACTCTGAGCACCAGATTACTTCCTCTGAGGCTTTCTTGCTGCATCGTTTTTGTCTTCTGAGGAGCTCAGTGAGCTGCTGTCTGTCAGCTGACACATGAAGGATCAGAGCCGGAGAGCAGGTGTTCTAATGGGTCCCTGGGTCGCATCAGTGTGAAGCTGTTTCCAAAGCGGAGCTCATTTCTACCATCCAGCTGTACGGTGGTCATGTCGCGTGGCTTCCCTGTCAGTCGTAGAGCACAGGGCGGACATGACGGAGACGGAACGGCCTCCAGACACGCCTCCTGGTCATCGTACGCTGATGTTTTAGGTTTTTACAGGTTTAGCGTTGTCGTTTCTTGTCTCTCCATCAATCTCCTGCTGATGCTGATTCTTGTTTCCTACGACGTCCGTCACACTTTCACTGGTCCAGATGGACTTCATTAGACACACACACACACACACACACACACACACACACACATATATGTATGTTTGGAGCTTTTGGATTCTGTGTCGTGCTGCAGGCTGGTTGACGTCAACTGATGAACGATTCTGTTCCACTGCTGTAGGCATCGAGACAGCATCACCTCCTTTGGATTTTCTTAGAAAGTTCACCGTCCTTTAAATCAGTCCACAGGCTGTTAAAGGAGGAAGGTCACAATTTTTAGGTTACATTACAGTCCATTCACACGCTGTCAGTAAGACAGTAATCCATCCACGCAAAGCGCTTCACGTTCTCACACATAATACGTTTAAGAGTTGAAAGGAAGGAAGGTGCTGAGTGGGACGTTTAACAGAAGCCAAGCAGTCGGGGCTCTCTGCTGGCGTTTCTGTACCGAGTTACTGATGGAACAGATGTGGACATGTGATAAATCAGAATACAGACATGACTCGATGATCCGACACTAAATGTAAAACCTTCTTCTATGTCGGATATCAAGGCTGTCGGATTGTCCAGACGGAGGTCCAGATACGAGGAGGGCTTGATGCTGGAAGGCTCATTAGTTGTTCATTATCGTTCATAGTTGTTATAATAACCAGTGTGTTGTTAGAACACGACGCATCGCTGGACTTCAGCCTAACTGACCGGTGAGCTGGTCCACGTTCTGGACACTTCCACCCCGGGGCAGCGCTCTGACGGGGTGGAAGTGTCCAGAACACACAGGCAGTACTTGGCTGCTGATGCTAGTTTAGTTAGCGCTCACACTTCTGTTTCCTCCATCGGTGGCGGCGGGGGAGTGGCAGATACGCTCCACCGTTACCATCCATGTTTACTTCCATAAACACTGAGCACGCTCGCTGCGTGTGACGTCGTCGTGTCCTCTTCTGCGCATGCGGGACACTTTTGGGTCGTATGAAGTTCACACAGCAGATCACATACAAGTCGCATTGAACTGGAAACGTGAAGGAAGTCACAAAGAAATCCTCATTGAGCATCAAGTCCTGCAGTGTGAACGTAGCCAATCTGTGGGATTGTTCAGTCAGATAATACGCCGTCATCCTGATTGGTGACATTAAATGTCATGTCGGAGTCACAATCCAAGGCTGTCGCTATGTTAAGGCTGTTTTTATGGGTTCTGTTGGTTTTTCTTGTCGGATAGCAGGTTTAGGATTGTTAAGGGTCAGATCATCGAGTCACGGCTGTACTTAGTCAATGCAGCCCGCTGTGCGTTGTGTTTTAAGATAGAAATGTAGACGTTAGATGTTGTCTGCTTGTTGGATGCAGGTTGTCCACAGCAGTCGTTCACGTCAACAACAAACCACAGCGTCAGGAGAAGAAGCTGCTGCTGACGGTAACTGATGAGCGTTAGCGTCGACGATAAAGACGACGGTGACTTACACGCAGTTAATGACACGTTTTATTCTCGTCTGTAACGATGCGGTGAAGCACACGCATTAGTTAAACTGTGGTTTTTCTTTCTCTTCGTTCAACAACTGCCAGATTTATTTATACAGACTGAAACTCTGCTAAAAAATAAATCATTAAAATGTAGTGAGAATCCCTCAACCGATGAACTCCACTTTCCTCCCGCTGCCTCTCTGCTTATTTGTCAGGTTCCTTTTGCAGCCTTTTTACGTTTGAGTATATCTTTATGAGGATTTAGCTGTGACACCCCGGGGTGCTGAATTACCGTCAGGCCGCCTGGTGTACACGATTAGCCGAAGCAGCGTAAGTACATCGAGGCGCGATTCATCAAACCTGCTTCCAGTCGGAGAGCCTGAAGGAAGGCGAGCGACGGTTCATCTGCCACGGATGAAAGCGCCGTTCGTTTGGAGAAGCGACAGACGTTTCATCACCTCACATCCACGGCAGAGGTTCAGACGGGACGGGCCTCTCGGTTAGTCACAAATAAAACCAGGGATTGATCAGCTGGAGAGCCGGTCAACAGTTTTCATTTCCAGTTGGTCGTTCATGCTCACAAGTCAGAAGTTAAATAGTTTGAAAACTTTCTCTCGGCTCAGCAGCATCGTGGGATGTGGTCGTTTTATAAACTCCTAATTGACGAATCTACAAAATAATCAATAGTTGATAATGGCAGAGTAAAAAAATAATGAATAAATAATGTGGTCAATTAAAAACAACAAGAAATGCGAGAAGCTGATGTCAGTAGAAGTTCTGTCATCATGTTGAAACCACCATCTGGTAACAAGTAGTTGGATCTGTCAGGAGGTTAGCGGCTGATCGTCACATATTGATACCGGTCCTGCACAATAACAGGGTGTCTGGGAGTTCAGATATTCTACTTTAAGCGTGTTATTCTGAATGGACCTCAGTGGTAAACCTCTGAGCTACCAGTGTGCAGGTTCCTCTACCGCCACCACGACAGTCGGACAGCTCAGGGAGCGTCGTCGTAGTCGCAGGAGTGTTTAGGTGGGTGGTCCAGGTAAAGGGACATCCAGGTGAACGGCAGGACGCCTGCAGCTGAGCCCGAACCGTAACAAGCAGGTGGTTCTAGGATCAGACCCAGGAGATTTAATAAGTTAGCATCACTAGCGCCCCGTCCCTCAGCTGTTGGTGAACTTCTGCGTTAAAATGTGGTGCATCTGTCAGAAAAACAAAAGCTATCCACACAAGTAGCTGCCTTAGTGTCTGCATGTCTGTACCGACACCTTCAACTCTCTCATGCCGTCGTCCCAGGACGTCTGCAGCCCTCTGAGCACACATCAACATGACCCATAGAGGTTCTGATGTTTAGATTTGGACGTTGATGGTGAAGTTAGGGTTTGGAGAACAGCAGCAGTCGTAGCCATGTGCTGTTAACAGACATCAGCTCCTGTGATGAAGCATAAACAACGATCATCTAAGAACAGAGGCTTCTACCAGCAGGACCATGAACCAGGCCGTTCACCCCGACCACGCTCATCAGGCAGAAGTTAAACACCTGCAGCGTCGTCGTAGCTGCACCTTGTTCCATGTTGTACGTCACACCTTTGGAAACATTTAAACCCGACTCGCGCTGTTCTGATCCGATCTCTATTGTGTATCAACAGTTTCAGAGTCAGCGGTAATCACCGCCGGCGGTACGAGTGCTTTTACTGTACGGCCTCCGCAGAGAGCACTTTATGTAAGAGCGCCGTCGCTGCTTCCTCTGGAGACGGGCTCATTACCCGCCAGTCAGTCACGCAAAGACTCACAGCACACGAGGATGTGGCGTCGCTGCACACATCCTGACGGGCTGCACGGCTTCTGCACATTTACATAAGCACCCGGCGTGTTGGGAGGATGTCACTCGCTGAGTTTACCTTAAATTAGACGGGAGGTGTTTTAGGGTTCAGACGGTTACCTCATCGGGTCTCTCTACACAGGTCCAATTACAGCCTCTCCTCAGTTACCCGCCCGGAGCTCACGTCGGACGTTTGCGGGAAATCAATGCACCCAACAATCGTGCCGGATCCCCGGAGCCGCCGCAGGTTCAGGTGGTTGTTATTTAAAAGTTTGGTCTCCTGATCATCAGACTCAACTCGCTCCTGCTTTCCCCTCGTTTCTTTACTTATTTACCTCCAGTGTTGTTGTTTCTGACTGTTTTCTGGGACGTCTCTACGTTACGCTGCGTCGAGCAGAGAACCGAGGAGCATCCTGGACCAAACCTCATCGACTCATCGCTGACATTTCAGCATCGGGGTGTTAATTTAATCTGGAATAGGTGCCGTTTGTTACGTGCTGAAGTCTTAAATGTTAAAATAAACCAGATTCTGTGTTAAGTCCTGACGTATGTTCCCTAATAACTGCAAACATTCAGCCCCCTGTGGCATTATGCAGCTTAGAAGTCGGTTTGCAGCCCCCCCATCGTCACACACGGGGCAATAAATACGACAGAAACATAAACAGCAAAACTCACGGGTTTGGTTTCTTTTACTTTGTGGCGCCCCAGCGAGTGATGCTGGTGTTTATTACCGCGACCGGTGGGTGGAAGCTCCTCGTTATTGATGCGGTTTGGTTCTGTTGAAGACATACAGATCACGTAGACGCCCAGCAAACTGCCTGAACGTCGCTGTTTCTGTCATACGTGACCATATTTCTTCACTTAATGCAAACCGCAGATGAGCTGATCGATGCGGCGGCGCTACAGCACCAACACATGCTCTCCTCCCATCACATCTGATCCCTTAACGGGGGAAATTAAAGCCGTCTTTGTCCTTCACGCTGCAGTTTGGAAAGACGATCTGCAGCGGCTGCCTTTCATCGCGGTGACATCATCCGACCGAGCCTCGTACCAACGCGTCGGAGCCAATTAGCGCTCATGTAACCGACCAGTGATCTCGGAGATGAGATCCGCAGCAAAGCCGGTTTAATGTGGAGCATGCTGTTGTGATATCTTTGATCAGTCATCTGCTGGAGCTCGTAGGCCTCATGTAGACGCTTTTTGTCATGACGGCTGCTTTTTCATCTGAACACACCTGAAGCGGCGCGTCCACGTCAGCCCTGCTCTTTAATGCTGCTGCTAACGTTGTGCACTTCTGTCACAATCCTCCGTCAGCTGTCAGAAAACAGCTAGCTGTAGAGGTTGCACCCCGACTATCTTCTGAACTCCTCCGTCCCGCTGCCAGCATCGCTCGCTTCGCCTCCTCCCGCCTGGTTTCCTGTAAACCCTCCGTGCTCCCAGCGGACGATCGGCCGCTCTCGCCTGACATGTGCAGCGTTGTTTAATCTGGACAGCCGGCGGTTGTTGTTGTCGCCATTTGAAGCTTTTCTCAGGAGCGGAGCAGGCTGGTGTTGGTCTGGTCAGTCTGGCGTTTGAGTCGATTAGAGCTGACGAGGCTTCCAGCGTGCAATTTCCAAATAACTCGCTAAAGCCGCAGACGGCAGCCGAATTTAAACTCAGAGATTGGATTTGTTAAGTATTTAGAATATTAGAACGGGGCGAACATTTGCCGACTGATCGAGCAGCTCAGAGAGGACAGCCGGACACCAGAGGACCTTCACCCCCCTCTGGGAAACAGTTTTAATGTTTGGGTCCAGTGAAAAGGAAATAATAAAATGTTGTGTCAGTGACTCACAGCTTCCTGGAAGAGGAGCGTAAAGAAAAACTAAAGGGCTGCAAGGCCTGAATTATAGGAGACAAAAGCACTTTGTGTAATATTTCCATCGATAGAACGGGTCATCAGGACTTCCTGTAGTTGAGGAACCTCGTCGGGAACCTTCCATCGGCTCCTGCTGCTCGGATCAGAACCTCTCCTACCTGGACGGAGAGACGCTCCACGTCGTCTCAGACAGCCGAGCTCATCGATTCAGGCCTCGTGTGAATATAAGCGTGTCTTTAACGAAGCGCATGTAAAGGATTTGCTGGCAGCCTCCAGGCTCCCTGTGAAGGCCGTCGCCTCGGATCAGCTCTTTAGAAACCAGCCGGCTTGTTGGTGAGATGAAGCTCGGTACCATGTTGGTCAGGGAGGAAACGGTCCAGAGAGGTCCGCTGCACTGTTGGACCTCAGCTTTATTTGTTCGTCCTGCTGTTTTAGTTAAAGAAAACCAACGACATCTAAAAAAACAAAGCGAGAAAAGCCTCATAAAAGCAAATAACACAAAGAAATGACAGAGAAAATGTGAAACTGTCATTTTCAGCCGTCGTCTGGTTCGTTTTTAATTTTATTTTTTCAGTTTGTTTCATTCAAACAGAGTCCAGAAGTGTTTGTGTCGCGCCAAATGCTGTGGAAACAATATTCTGGGTAAACAATCCTTTTCTTATGACTTTCATCCAAATCAGAGCAGAGAGGAGATTTAAGACGCCGGCAGACAACGGCTTCGTGTCGCTGCTTTGCCAGAAGCTCGTTGGTTTCTCCTGCGCTTCGCCGCTCGTTTGGAAATTAGATTTAAAAGCTTGACTTGGGACGCTGACAACTCCTTCTTTACAAGTGCTGCTAGCTGTCGTTGGTGTTTTCACATATCAGGTGCTCCAGAGTTGGGCTTCAGGTTGTCTCGGTTCTCTGACATGAACCTCGAACCCTTTAAGTGCAACGAACAGAACCAACGTGTGGCAGAAGAGTGGACGGGTCACTTCTCCTGGACCTCCACAGGACGGATCAACAACCTGCTGCCCTCGTCTGAGCTGACTTCTTGTTTTTCTGTCACATGTTGAATCCAGAAATCACCCGGCGTGTTCCTGCTGGTTCTCCTCACGACTTAAACGTCAGTAACTGTTGCCTGGAAGTGATCCGGTGAAGCCGCCTGTAGCTTTGTGGCCACGTTGTCCTGCAGCAGCGTCACCAAAACACTGAGATCTTCTATGAACTCATACATGAAGCTGGCACGATGTTCTCTGCTACAGCAGGTTGTCGTTTCTTTTTTTCTTCTCTCTTTTAAAGAGTGTAAATAACAACAACGGTCGTGAGGCTGTGAAGTAAACATCGGTGAGGACTCGGTAGTTTTTCTCTGCCTCAGACGTCATCGGCAGGAAACTCAAGTTTGGTCTCGTCTTCATGGAACTCTTACATCCTGTTGTGTTTTCAGGCGCTGCTCACTTTGGTTTTTATTTGCTGTTTACTTTTGTTTACAGTCAAAGTTTCCTGACATTTTCAGTCTGTTTACGTTTGTTTACGGTAGCTGTTTATGTTTGTTTATGGTTACTTTCTTGTGGTTTTCAGTCTGGTTACTTCTGCTATTAGTCGCTGTATTCTGTGTTTTTTCTGTCGCTGTGTGCTTTTATTTCCAGTCACTGTTTTCTGTGGTTTTTATTTGCTGTTTACGTTTGTTTACGGTAGGTGTTTATGTTTACAGTTGCTGTTTTCGGTCATTGTTTACGTTTGTTTTCAGTTGCTTTTTGTGTTTTTCAATCACGACTTTCTGCTTTTTTTCTGTCTCTGTTAACTTTTATTTCCAGTCACTGTTTTCTGACGTTTGCACTCTGTTTACTTTTGTTTTTATTTACTGTTTTCTGTGGTTTTTCTGTTGCTGTTTACTTTCTTTTTATCAGCGATTGCGTTGCTTTAAACGTTTTGGACGGTTATGACGAAGCTCCAGCTACGTTTTCGGTTCCAACACAAGAAACTTCTCCGCAAAGTTTCACCGCTTGTTTGTTGAACATCGTCTGCTCCGCGCTGTGGGCCGGTAGAACTTTCAGCCATGTTGGAGCGGCGCTGGACCGGTAGAACTGTGGACCGGTAGAACTTTCAGCCATGTTGGTGCGACGCTGGATTGGACGTCCACAGATTGAAGTCCTGCTGCTGGTTTCAGTGGGTTTGCTCGACAGGAGGCGCCTTGTTTCTTTCTTTCAATGTGAACAAAGGCGTCGGCGCTGCAGGATTAAACTCTTTGAGATGTTCTTAATTTACGCTGCGGCCACGTCGGCCTCCTGTTGTCATGGCGCTGGGCGGTTTCCACATATGGCCCGGTCTGCGTTGTTCTGCAGCGTGGGCAGCAGCAGAAGCTTAAGTGGTGATTTGTCACCTCGTCCTACGTCTCCCATTGTGCTCGGTATCGCGGCGTGCTGACGGCGGCGCTGGCAGATTTAGCTTCACACATAATTCAGACCTGACAAACAACATGTTGCAGTCCCGCTGTTTTAGTCCCCGTCCTGGTTTTTACCTACAGATGTGTTGTTTTGGGTTCTTTTCTCAGTTTTTACGGCAGCATTACACCTGAATTATGATTTTTTTCTGTTTTTAATCTCCAAATAAAAAACGCTGTGAAGTGGAAAACATCCGAGCGCTGCACAGCGCGCTGAATACTGAGGAGTGTTTTCCAGGCGGCTGAGAGGAGCTCCAGCTCGATGCTACCTGTATTTAGGTCAGCGCTTTGAACTGTAAAATGCCTTTATCTTTCTCTCTTCACACTCCTGTGCACATACGCTACATAGATGCACAGCATGCATAGCTTCCTCATGTATCGGGTCCATGCCATAGGGGAACAAAGAGAGCTCCCTGGAAACCTCACAGAGGAATCATCAGACGAGGAGAGGAAGTGAAACCGTGGAGGTGCCTCCATCACAGTCCAAAACTAGTTTTACTGCATGTGGCCTATTTATTAACGAGCCTCGTCCTTCATCAGCGAGTGGATCCAGTAAACAGCTGCCATAAATACCAGCCGCCGAGCCAAACGTCTATTAATCCTATTTATTACTGGGTTTTTTGGCCTCTTTTAAGATGAAACTGTGTGTTGTTGTTTTTTTAAACCTATTTTTAAGGATTTACTGATTCAGTAGGAAAGAACTGGGTCGGGGTTCAGAATCACGGACGGAGCCGAGAAGTCAGACGGTACGAAAACACAGGAAAACGGAGTTGGCAGCGAGAATAATGTAGAATAACCTCCGCCTGAGTCTGTTCTTTAACCCTCTGGACTCCAAACAGTTTGAATGTTTTCTGCAATATGAAGCTCTGAACCTCCAGAAAAACAACAACCTGGAATCAACACATACAGCAAAGATTAAAGACAACCGACTGTCACTCTGCAAAGCTACGATATCGTAGTGCAGTCGTGACTCGATGATCCGACACTAAATGTAAAACCTTCTTCTATGTTGCATATCAAGGCTGTCGCATCGCTGGATTTCAGCCTAACTGACCGGTTTGTACACGTTCTGACCACTTCCACCCCGGGGCAGCGCTCTGACGGGGTGGAAGTGTCCAGAACACACAGGCAGTACTTGGCTGCTGATGCTAGTTTAGTTAGCGCTCACACTTCTGTTTCCTCCATCGGTGGCGGCGGGGGAGTGGCAGATACGCTCCACCGTTACCATCCATGTTTACTTCCATAAACACTGAGCACGCTCGCTGCGTGTGACGTCGTCGTGTCCTCTTCTGCGCATGCGGGACACTTTTGGCTCGTATGAAGTTCACACAGCAGATCACATACAAGTCGCATTGAAGTGGAAACGTGAAGGAAGTCACAAAGAAATCCTCATTGAGCATCAAGTCCTGCAGTGTGAACGTAGCCAATCTGTGGGATTGTTCAGTCAGATAATACGCCGTCATCCTGATTGGTGACATTAAATGTCATGTCGGAGTCACAATCCAAGGCTGTCGCTATGTTAAGGCTGTTTTTATGGGTTCTGGTGGTTTTTACTGTCTGATAGCAGGTTTAGGATTGTTAAGGGTTAATTATCCAGTCATGACTGTACTTCTATTTTAAATGTGTTTTTGTCCTCGTCTCCTATCTGCAGCTCAGCCCAAGAGTTCTGACATTTATAATAATTTATGGATTTGGTTATTGTGGACCTTATTTGACTAAACGAGCATCAATCAGTGGTTCTGATGAACATGTCACAGTTTCCATATTTCCAGATCAAAATGAAACTTTCCTGTTATGACTTCAAAACAACAGATTTTTGTTTCCATAACGTGTTGTGATGAGAGGTTCAGCGGGTCAGGCGTTCTTCACACCATAAAGCTGAGCAGGTCCAGTGAAGCTCTGGTTCTACACAACCAGACACCACCGGGCCAGAACCAACAACAGCAGCAATTAAGTCGTAATGGAGCCGAACTGAATTGATGATGTTTAGTTAGGGATGTAAAGAGACCGAGGGCCCAGACTGTTGGATCTGGACGCGTCGACACTCGGGCCAGAACTGTCTGGTTTGGAAATGATTCTTCTTTCCGCTGCCCCAATTAGGCAGAGATAGTGGATCAGCCTCGCAGCGTTTGGACCGGGACTCGTTTGCAGCCATCTGTGTGTTCGGCGCCGTTGCTTCTGTGCCACGACTCCTCAGTCACGGGCTGCACGCTGTCTGCTGTGCTGTGTTCGGTTCTGCTGCTCCGAGCCGTCGTCCTACAGTCCATCACATGAAGCTTTATTGTTTTATTTTGTCATTCAGGATCAGATCTCCAACACCAGAACTTTATCAGTGCGTGAGCTCAGTCAGCAGTCGGTTCATTGATCGTTTAGCTGATTGAAAGGAAATCAATCAGAGTCCTTTCTGGCCATTTCCAGAACCCGAAGCACCGACAGACTCTGAGCAGTGGCGGGTCGACAGGACGTCTGCTCTGGTTCCAGGTTCTCTGGTTCTGGAGATTTGTCTCAGTTGGTTCCACAAATCAATAAACTTTATCATCTGTTGCTGCTCAATCAGGCTTCTTCTCCTCCGAGCTGTCATTTATTATTTAGCAGCTGCCAGAATCAGGAGCTAATTTGTTCCTAAAAACACAACTTAAAATACGTTAAAGTTATTAAAATCAATCCAGTGAACTCTGAAGAATGTCGGTTTTAATCTGTAAACTGACACTCGTCTGTTGTTATCTGCACTTTAACAAAAACACTTGTTTACACTCGACGAGATTTTTTATTTGTCAGTTCAAACCAGTTTTATTTTCATTTTTTGGTGCAACAAGTTAAAAGAAATCCCCTAAAACTCCTTTTAAAATTTAATATAAATATGCGTCCTGTTGTCGCCGCGTGTTTTAGTTTTTTTCAAATTTTGAAAACATTTTAAAGATTTTTTTTTTTAATCATGTGAAGCATGTTTGAATATCTATTCTCCGTCTGTCTGCTGCGTCCACAGATTCAACTCAAAGTGCAGCTACAGTGATTATAATCAACTTTCTGTCTGACTGTTGCCCAGTTTGAACACGACCATGTTCTGATCCAAGCTGCCATCGGGAAGCTTTTTTAGAAAAGTGGGCCAGAAACTAGTGAGCTAAGAAAGGTGTCGTTTTTTGTCATTGATTAATCAAAATGAACCCGTTAAAGCCGGAGTTATTATCTTTGTGAGCAGCTGACTTCTTCAGTCCTGATGAGGAATTATTGATGAATTCAGAGTTTTTCCGTCGTGTACAGAGAAGATATTTATTGATGATCCGTCAGTAATTCAGACGTCAACAGGATGAAGCAGCGTTATCGATGATTCCACCGTGAAGTGACGACGCCGTCCTTGCCTGGTCTGCTGCGTGTCGACTCCCTGCTGCTATCAGGATGAGGAGCTCCACGATCTGGGCCGCGTGAAAAATCAATATCTTGTCAAAAGGGTCGAGCTGTGAAACAGTCGGCGCTGAGAGGAGGTGTGAGAGCCGTGACCGGAGAGTTCAGACGTAATTATCCTCCAAAGCGCAGTCATTTCTACAAACACTGAAGCTTCGGTTCTTCAGTTTTAATTGAAAATATCAAAAGACCAGATTTTCCTTTTTTTTTTTGACATTTTACAAATTCAACAGAAAACAGTTTCTCAGTGAATTGGTTCTGATATCGTCATGAAACCGGACCGCTGGCGAACAACTCGACTAGTTCTGATCTGCAGAAGAGAAATGAAAGCAGCCGAGCAATCAAACGCTTTTCTTTCTGACTGAAGCTTCAGAACAAACGTGAAGCCCGGAGACGGCGCCGTGGATGCGATTCTCGCGGCCGTGTGATCCCACCGCCGGCCGCACGGCCACCGAGAGGAAACCGTCACTTCTGCCAACGTCTTTGGCTTCGAGTCTCCGGCTGGACGAAGCTCTGAGACGTAGTGAGACTGCAGAGTGGAGACAAGAAGCTCAACGTCCAGAACTTGTTCTTCACATGATAGAAATAATACGTAGAGTTCATTATCACACCAACAGAATGTGTTTTTATGTTTTAGCAGCTTTCAAGCCGACGTTAGCACCAATTCAAACAATCTGTTCATTTTATTTGCAGATTTTTCTGTTTCTTTGAAAATAAACTCCTTTTAACGAAACAATCTGAAGCTGATTTTTCCTGTTTGGAATCCAGACGAGCGGCTGAAGCTGTTTGGTGTCCAGTTTCTTCTTCTGTCTACAAACACTGATGTTGGAGCTGATTACAGCTGAAACCAGAAGTTTACAGCCAACGTATAAAAAGACTTTTCTTTTCTCGCTATCTGACATTAAATCAGACTAAACTGTTCCTGCTTCAGCTCAGTCAGGATCACCAACATTATGTCTATTTGCTGAGAACAAGGAGAGTTTTTTTTACTACTTTCTTCAAAATGATAAAAAATAAGAATAAAAAATAAATATCTACATTTTTCTCTCACTTTGTCAACTGAAGCTTTATTTACTGAAGCAACACTGAAGAAAAATGATCAGAATTATCAGAGAACTGCAGATTTCTGACAAGTTAGACAAATAACTCAGACTTCCTGCCGTTACTGCAGCTGCACTCATTGAACCTGAATGCAGTCGGTATTTTTTGCTTTTCTTGCAGCTGCTCTGTCACGTCACCGACACATCGTTCTGTTTCCTGCTTTTCTCACATCCCGGTGACGAGCTGTTGCAGCGTGTGACGGCGTTATCTGTGGAGAGGCCGGTACGAAGCCCGTCACATCCTGATTAAAACCGCCGGCGTCACGAGAGCTCTTCTCATCGCAGTTTATTGAAGTGGCAAACACACTTAAACCTTTGGTCTGGCAATATAAGAAAGTACCCTGCTCTCGGTGGGAGTCGACGCTGTTTCCCGTACACGTGGCAGCAGAGGGCCGCGGGGAACGCAAATGAGGATACAAGACGGATCTAATGGGTCTCGAGAGGAGCGCTGGTGTGGAAAATAAGAAAAAAAAGTAATTATTTCCCATAAAGTTTGTTAATTTGTCAGACTTGTCTCTTCTGCGTGTGAGATGTGGCTTCCAGGAATTATTAAAACGTCTTAACTCCTCACACGTCAACACTCGAGCAAAGGGAAGGAAGCTCAGGAGGAGGGACGGTAGATTATAGCAGAGACACAGCGAACAGCTGATTAATTTAATGGCTTTGAGTGGTTTTCATTGGCAGCTTCTATCCCTGTCATCATTTTGTTCTCTGGTCCTGCTTTTTTCTACCCTCTCTAATCCCTTTCTGCTTTTTCCTTCCTGCCAGTCTCATTTCCCCTCCATCCCTCCATCCCTCCATCCCTCCATCCGTCCGTCCGTCCATCACTTGTGATGCAGCCGGCGTCTGCCACGTAGCTTATCAAGTCTCGCAGAGCCCGGGCTATGCTAATGCGGCGCTTGTGCTGACATAAACAGTCTGTGTTCCCTGTTTGCATGGCTTAGCAGACAAAGAGTGATGCCCCTTTACCAACCTCCTGCACATGTCTGGCATCTGTTTCCCTCCAACCTCTGGCTCCGCTTTTGTAGTTTTGCTTCGGCGGTTTTCCGGCGCGCGTGCAGATGTTTCGCTGCTGATTGTTTACGAAGCGAGGAGGAGGAGGAGGAGGAACATCTCAGGGTTTTTTTTTTTTTGCTTTTCCTCGACAGCCTCTGGTGTTTGTTGACGGTGACCCCCGTTCACCACGAGGCCACGCCGTCGTGAACGTTCCCCGACGAGGTTCTGCTGCGTGACGAGCTCCAGCAGCAGCAGCATTTGAATATCGGCCTGCGTCAGCAAACGTCTGGCGATGCATCACTTTCACATTTCTCCTTCTTGCTTTCATGCAGCCGCCTGACACATTTTGTACAACAATGGGAACTTTTTCCTTCCCTCCTCCGACTCGCATAATAAGCAAAACAGGCTGAAAGAGGAAAAAAAAAAAAATAGCATCCTTTCAAAATTACTTTCTTGTGTCTTTAGTTTTCAGTTGGGGAGCGCTGCCGGCTGTCCGCGGATAAATAACTTTGCCTGGATTTATTCAGAAAGTTTCACATGAAGTGTTGGCGCGCCGTAATGCATTCTACGAGAGTACAAGAAACAGGATTAATAATTCATCGGAATCATGAGAGGGGAAAAGAAGAAACAAAAGGAGTAAAGTCCCAGATAAACAAACCCTCGCTCTGTGTGTCTGAATGCAGTTTTTGTGCAAACAAGCGAGGCCCGAGACCTGCAGGCAGCGTAGCCGAGGCGTGGTGGAGCGGCTCCGAGGGCGCAAAGATCAGATTACTGCGAGATGAGCTCCTCCGCTCGGCCGGCGCTCCGCTTAATATTTAACCATTTCTCCCTCCTCTCCCCTCACAACAGCAGCACAATGATGATAAATATTTCAGACGTGGACTTTCAAATGTATTCACACGGATTTCTTGCTCGATGCAGTTTGGGCCTGAGCGTGAAGCAGAGATGCTCTGAACTCACCGCCGTGAATCTCAGATGGAGCAGATTCAGAGGTTCAGCCGGCGTGCTGCAAAAAGGGACTAAACGAGAAGCTGAAGCTGCTTCGTTAGCGACGAACGTGAGCCTCTGAGGCCGCCCCAGAGCTTCGGCCTCCCTCGGCTCCGGTCTGGTTCGGGGTTTTCCTTCTCTTGTCTCACTGCTGTCGACCTTCCCAGCAGCAGCTGTAGCTCAGGAAGCTGAGCACAAACCAAACCGCTGGCGGATGACGTTAGAGTTGATGAATATGGCGGTTTATAGAAAGATCGACGTGGCCTGAAACCAGAAGTTTACAGCCGCTGTATAAACCTTTTCTTTCTCGCTATCTGACATTAAATCAGACTAAACGTTTCCTGTTTCAGGTCAGTCAGGATCACCAACATTATGTCTGTTTGCTAAACGCCAGAATAATGAGAGAGAGGATTTTTTTTTATCACTTTCGTCTTCGGACATACCGGTGTGATGTTGGGGGATGATATGAAATTGAAATATCGCGATAAAGTTTGAGTGAAACGCACCGTGCCATCGTTTTCGTCAGAAACATGGCGGCGACCGAGGAGGAGGGCGAATAAAGTGCATTGACCGACACAGTAGGGCTGGACCCGGATATTCGCTCGGTCCGGATAGCAATTTGGAGATCTGACTATTCGCCCGCCACCTGCTGCTTCCCTCCTGCACCGTCACCACCACCCGATGGTGGAAGCAGACGTGTGACCGCGATCCTAAACGTGCATCAGCAGCCAAGTCCTGCCTGTGGTACCGCCCACTTCCACCCCGTCAGTCCGAAATTGTTCTTTTTTTTTTTATTGAACTATTTTGTCTAACGTCAGTTATTTCGCAAATGTTCTCATTTATATCGTCATAAACATTTTTGGCCCTCCTTCCTTCAGAGTCAGAAGTTTCCATCCATCTCCTCAGTATCTGCTAGCGTTGCCTTTAAACTCTATGA
>NW_007578124.1:159338-181349 GCF_000690725.1 Stegastes partitus | reverse complement strand
CTCTCTCTCTCTTTCTCTGTGTTGCCGTCTGCCTCCTCTCATCCTCCCTCTTTAGTGTCCATTCATCTCTCTCTTTACCTCCCTTTGCTTTTTCTCTCCCACTTTACTCTCATTTCTCCTCCTCCTCCTCCTCCTCCTCCCTCCAGCGTCCTCCCCATCCCTCTCTCCTTTCAGGCCTTTCAGAGCGCTCTGAAATCGGATCTGTCACTGTGTCTTTGGAGACAGATAGAGTGGGGTTGCCAGGGGTTTCAGCCCGGCAGAAAAGCAAAACTGCATTTACATCAGTTAAATCAGCTCCCATTTGAGCCGCAGCCAA
Source organism: Stegastes partitus (assembly GCF_000690725.1). Classification (NCBI taxonomy): domain Eukaryota; kingdom Metazoa; phylum Chordata; class Actinopteri; family Pomacentridae; genus Stegastes; species Stegastes partitus. Next base: position 181,033 of record NW_007578124.1, on the reverse strand, counting down.
AGTCTGAGCATGTGTGGAGGCAGCGACTGTGTGAGTGTGGCGCTCAGAGTCGGTCTTTACATCCAACCATATTATTATTTCTATCGATCCAGGCTGACGGGTTTCAAATAGTGTAAAAAAAAATTACAAGAGTGCAGGTTTTTCTACATTTGTCAAACAAAATGGTGAATTGATCAGGATGGTGTGTGAGCATCGTGATCATACTTCACTGCTCCTCCAGCGACACACCGATATGAAGACGACGGCGAGGTGGCCGCCTGCTTTACATGATGCAGCTGTGTTTGGACAGACTGCTCATATAAATACTATACACTGATGGAAACGCTGTAATCAACGTTCCCGTTTGGATTATACGAGATCTTTCTCATTTCGAGTCGTGTCTGTATGAAATCGGACGTAACTGTTGACTGTCACTGATTGTGTCTGATTGTAGGAACAGATTTACACATTTAGATTTGAATTTAACAGGTTTTTGTGTTAATTAAAAGGAAATATTAAATTAAATAAATGTGGCAGAAGCATTTAACAGTTCTTTTTTTATGTTTTTATGTCTTTTATATATTTGTTTTTCTTTTGTATTTTTGTTGGTATTTCTCAGTATTTCAGAACCACAGAACAAATCTGCAAAATGAAACAGAACAATTAAGTGTAATTACAGTTTTTAATTTCTTTTCTTTGTCCTTTTAGTGATAGAGGAACATTTGTTTTAATTTATGTGAAGGATTTTTGAACATGGACAGACTGAGTCGACACTGAACAGCGACCGGCTCCTCGTTATGAGTGAATCCTTGAACTGATCCGGCGGTTTTGTTCTGGACCTGATGGAATCCTGGTTTCCTGTGACTCTCCTCTTACTGAAGCTTTCTACTGTTTTCCTGCATTAACCAGACTCTGATCCTGTTTGATCGCCGTGTTTTCAATATTGTTTTTGCCCTGTCGAGGCGCTGATTGCTGTTGTTCAGGGCGCCACATAGCAGAAGGTGAAAAGAGCAGCTTTGTTATGAAGGCTCTGATGTATTGGTATTGAGTGGGTCTCTGGCTGTGTGTGTGTGTTTAGTGTGTGTGCGCTGCTGTGGGTATATATTGTGTAATTGAATCGACTGAGGTGAGTGTTTTCTCCAGACGGAGAGGAATCCGACTGTCTGCTCTCATTCCTGCAGATAGATGTCATCATCAGCTGCAGACGTGCTGGGAGCTGCTCTTATCGTCGTATCACCACCGTTGAGCTGATGACGGATGTGAAGCGTAACCGTACGTACCAGGAAGCTTCACCTCCGTACACGACGGATGGTGCTGAACTTGTTTTGGGCGTCTGTGTGGTTGTGGAGACGCTCAGCTGTCAGTAAAGTTTCAGATTTTTGAACATCTGTGTGACAGCTCGACTGAAGTCCGCTGAGCTCCAGGTCACTTCACTTCATGTTTCTCACTCCTTCCTCTTCCCCCGACTCAGCGCTCGTCTTCCACCTTTTTCGGCTCATGCAAAGTTTTACCGCAAATTAAAAGTGCAAATTGACATGAATGCAAAAGTAAAAGTCCTCCAGAACGTGTTCAGTTCTAACCAGGGCTGCACCTGACCATTACTTTGATAATCGATTCATCTGTCGGTTATTTTACGAGTAATTGATTAATTTCTCTCTTTTTTAAAAAAATATTGTTTTGTTTTTGTTTGGTCTTTATTCACACATATTTTTAATGAAGAAGAAGAAGAACACAAGAGGATTGTGGCTTTTATTAAACTAATGAACGAATCAGGAGGATCACAGTGAGCTTCATGTCGTCCTGTCAGCGTGAAGCTTCCTCAGTTCAAACATCAAACACAAAAAATGACGGAAAATTGTTTTTAAAAAAAGTTTTCCCAAAGTTCGCAGGTTCAGTAGCTTCAGTGTGAAGTGCTGCCACACGCTGGACGACTTGTTGTTTAACTTTTCTCTCCTGATTTATCTCTCTGAACTTCTTGCTGAATGCGTTGACCGCTGTGGTCACATGACGCAGAACGAGGCCAGCTATTGGCCGTCAGCTGCTCCTTCTACTTCCTGGTAGATTTTAGCCGCCGGTGGATCGTTACCGACACACTTTGGTAGCTGCTGAACAGATCGGTTTAAGATTTGAACAAAAACATCTAAAAACAATATTATTAAACAACTAGTCGATGGCTAGATTAGTTGACGACTGTTTTAATAATCGATTAGCTGCAGTGTTCTGTGTTTGAGCTCCTTCTTGCCTGACTGACCGGTGATGGACCTAATCTGATCCGGTTTGTCCAGACGTTATAGGTTTCAACTGGTCTTCATTTCCGTCCACTTCCTGTCTCCGTCTCTCTCTCTCGCTGTCCGTCCTTTATTGGTTTTTGTAGGTTAAAGTTGTTTGTCACTGAAGCAGCTGCTGAAGCAATAAAAGCTTCCAGGCCGAGAGCAAAGTTCTGAAATGTTCTGAAATGTTTTCGCAGCATTCGGGTGTAAATCCTGAACAACAACAACAAACCTCTGAATGTGCTGTCGGGCTGCAGGCGGGCGGCTTTTAGCGGCTGCTGAGTGCTGATTCCAGCCGCTGCTCACAACATAAATCATTAACACGTGCAGGTACGCTGCAGCTGAGCTCTACCGGATCACAGGAAGCAGCCTGCTGGTACCGGTTTATGGTGGATGTTTGGTTTGTGAGTGCAGAGGGATGTGGGAGCGCCGCCCGGTGAGTCTGGCTGAGCGAACAGGAGGCGCTGAGGGCTTCACCTCCTCTCTCTGCTTCACCTGGAGGCGTTTTCGGTCCGTGTACGTCTGTCTGAGCGTCTTCCCGTCTGTCCCACCTGCAGCGCCACTAAAACAACACTTCCTGTTGCGAGCGTCGGGGCCGGGCGCGCTCTAAACGGCTCATTAAAGCTCATTAGCCTCTTTGGTACGTTTCCATTATGAAGGATAATTATTACTTATTATATCCGTTTTTTTAATCCAGCCCAGTTCTAATTACCTCGGGCCCGCTGACCTCTGACGGATTCCCACAGTCCTTTTAAAGGCTTCTGGTGAGTCTGTTACCATATTACTGATGTCTGCACAGAAGCACTTTTTGTCTCTTTACGTCCTGACAGCAATCGATAAATCAACTGCTCTGGTAATTTAAAAAAATAAAACGTTTTCTGGCCTGTAGAAAGCCAGACTGCTGCATTTACCTGCACACACCTGCCCGTGCACAGGTGAGCAGCGAGCACAGGGACGGCAGACGAAGCCGGTCGTCCAGGGACGAGGTAGTTCCTCGTCCGTCCAGCTGGGCTCCATGGGCTGTTCTTGCTTGTCTGTTTTCAGCATCTTGCTTTTTCTTGCACAAACTCTTGAACTCAGCTCAGGAGGATCAACCATTTGCGTTTGTATCTGCAGCAGCTGATAGAATAAATGTCCAGAGTTTAACCTTAACGTCAGGTTTATGCCCTAAATGAATCACTTCTAATGTCTCTGTAGTGGTTCATACACCAGCATGTAGAAGCTCTTTGACCCAAATGGTGCTTTTAATGCTAAAATATTATTATTATTATTATTATTGTTAATCATGTGTTAAAAAATTTACTGTTTTACCCCCAAAACCAGAAAAACAGTAAAGCTCATTATTATTTCTTGATTAAGACGTCAAATTCTAGTTATTTACTGAACAGAAACATTAGATTTAGTGGTTTAACGTGATGCTTGATTAGTTTCTGACCTCATAATAATAATAATGATAATAATAACAACAACAACAACAACAACAACAATAATAATAATGATAATAATAATAATAATGATAATAATAGTAATAATAATAATAATAATAATAATCATGAAGCAGCGGTGCTTTTCAGACCTCGTTCACACACAGCACATGAAGAGTTTTTTTTAAATGACTCCACTCTCTGTGTTTTCTGTGAGGATTCATCCGTGACTCTCGGCGGCTCCTAATTACGGCGACGCGCTCCGGAGTAAACGAGGCTGCGACTTATCAGGCGGCTTTTGATTCATTGTGCTGCTGCTGCTGCGACGGGGACGGACGACTCGGGCGCCGCTCGTTTTTCCTAATTGAGCCGAGTCACAAAGAGAGACGGCGTGCGGAGCAGAGAGGTGTTTGGTTCATATCTTGTAGCTGCAAGGTGCTCAAATAAAAACAGAAAGTCCACGTTCAGCCCGGCAGCCATTAAGCTGCTTTACAAATAACGTAACGAGGACAGAGTGCAGCCGCTTTGAGAGCTTTGCTTTTGTTTCAGTGATGATTTAATGGACTTTTACACTCGATTTAAAGATCTAGACGCAGTTTTTATGAAGTGTTTTTCCGCCTCCTGCTGCCTCGGTGTGGGCTGACGGTCACCGAGGCCGTCGGTTTCTACACTCGTTTGTTTCTCGACGCTGTGGCTCAGAAAGTTGTAAAAAACAGAAATAAATAAGAGACCATATGTTGATTAACACTTTATTAATTGGCAGAAGTTTCACTGTTTAGCTGTTTATGAGCTGAAATATTCTGCAGCTTCTGCAACGTGATGATTTGATGCTTTTACTTTTCATGTTTAATAAAAAACAAACCATAAATCTGCATGTTTGGCGACTGAGACGTTTACATATGTCCCTGATTTGTACCAATTTTACACAACTGAGCAAAAGATCACCAGTTGGAGCCCGACGTATTCGTCCACCTCTTTTATTTTAGTGAGCAGAAGCTGTTTCCTTCTAAAACCTTCTCCCCCGTCGGAGTCACACCTCTCACTCAGATATGAAAAGACTCAAATGAAATCGTTCTTCGTGGATCTCCTCGTCCCTCTGGCAGGAATAGACAGGAACTGAATACAGGCTGTATTTATATCAATCTGATCAGCTCCATGTAATGAACACTGTAAAAGTTACTGATGGTTTTATTTATTTTTTTACACTCTAGATAACAGCAGCAGCAGCAGCACATGATCTGTAGGTGTGTGATGAGTTTGGCGCTCCGGCCTGAACTCTGATGAAGTCGAGCCGGACACCAGTGGATGTTCTCTGCGGTGTTATTCTTGGCTGCGGTTCTCTGGCATCACCTCAGGTTGTGTCTGCATTGTAATCCTCTGGCAGGCCGAAGCGAGCTCCCAGCGCCGCTTCATGTCCGTCCCGCCGACCCTCCGAACCACGCCGCGCTCTGACAGGCCTCGCAGTTAATGATCCCTCCGGAAGTCACGTCTGTAGCGTGTTAGTGTGTGTGTGTGTGCGTGTGTGTGTGTGTGTGTGTGTGTGTTGGTGTGGGTCGACACATGTGCCAGCCACCGCGACGACGTGCCAGCTGGACGGCGGCGGTGAAACCTGTAGCTGCACCGCCAAACACACCAACACACACACACAGACACATGCTGGCGTCGCCCCGGCTGCCAGTCATGCAGATTTGGTGTCGTGTAATGAGGAGAACGGATCGGGCCAAGAACAGCATCCAGGGAAACACACACGGCAACACGCGGGCTGGCGGAGGACGGCGTCACCGCGCTGCCGTTTCTAGATTACTTGGAACAGGTCAAATCCAGATTAATAGGATGATGATGATGATGATGAGGATCGAGGATTAGATTTGCATAATTGAGGAGGCGAGTGAACAACAGGCTGCGTGCTGAAGCTGCAGCGCCGAGTGGTTCTGAGACCTCGACGTCATCAGTCGGACATTTGTTTTCATGAACAACCTGCAGTCAGACACACGCAGCGCGCCGATAACCCAGCCTGGATTCATGCACTAAAAACTGGATGCAGCAAAACTCACACATGCAAATTGAATTTTCTGGCAATTATGTGATGGTTCAGGCTTTACAGGGTTCAGGCAGCATCAGATGATTTCACTTCCTGTAAATGAAGACGTTTTGTGCGTAGATTTCTTGAGGTAAAGAAAAGCAGTGGTATGCATCTTGTTGTCTTGCTGTTTTTGGTATTTCTCAACGCCGTTTCCACGGGTGTGCAGCCTGTGTCTTCTTCTATCCTTCCCTTCAACTGTTCTGCGTCAAAAGAAATGAAACCAGATGCACGAAAACAAGAGTTTGAAGGAGTTTCTTTCGAAGTAAAGACTTTTTAACTGTGTGTTTTGGGGCAGCTGGATTTTTTTGTAAATCATTCTAAGCATTTGCTGAAACAACACCAAAGCCTGGAACCGCCATGTTTCCATCCAGGACCTCATCACAGCGTATTCATCCACTACTGGTTGATTTGATTTTGAAAACTCAGCGGCTGGATGACACCGTGATCCTTTTTAAGAACGACGGTCAGTTGGGAAGCTGATTTTATGCCAACTCTCGCCGCCCTGCTGCCGACCGTTGATGCCAGATTTTGTTCGTGAAGGTTCTCAGTCCTCCAGGTCGTGGTCGTGGCCGTAGCAACTGGACTTTCTTGAGTTCCTTGACGACCTCTCAGTCGGAACTGATGGAGCCTCTTGGATGAGAGGTGAAACGTCTTCAAGGAACTCAAGCAGGTCCAGTTGCTACGATTAACCTACGAGAAGATACCACATTTTGGTAAAGCGACGTGCCGGATGTTTCATTTGCTGCCACGTCTCCGACACCAGCTGACCCGATGCAGGGCGAGCAGGTCAACCAACGATGGCCTGATGTTGGTGGTGGTGTGGCCTCCAGGTGGATCATTTCTGGCTAAAAGTTTCTTGGAAAGCTGATGGAGGGTTTAGAGACACATAAATACAGCAGGTAGCACATAGTAGCCTGATAAAGTCCAGCAGCAGAACACTTTTGTTTTCTTCACTTTTCTCAGTGTGGAGCGGAAGTGAGGTCACTAATCAGAGGTCTGATGATGAATTAAAGGCTGTTGTGAATTCATAGAGCTCCAGAGTCAGTCAGTGAGTTTGTCCTGACATCAGACGGACGTCGACCGACCACCGTAGAGGAACCACCTCCTCTCCAGCGGCCCTGTATTTGCCTCCAGACCTCACGCTATCCGTCGCTGCCCTTCGCTCGACGTCTCCGTTGTGTCTCTTCAACCGTTTCACTCTTTTTTCCAGTTGTTCTTCCTCTATTTGTTCTTTGTGCTTCACTCTGCTCTGGTGCCACTTGTCCTTCGTGCCCCTTCTCTTCTTTTATTCAGTCTGATGTTGTCTTTGTCTCTCGTCCACGCACCCCGCCGGCTTACATGCATCCTCCATCTGCTCCGTGTTCCCCACCACGCTCTCGGAGCAGAAACACGCCGGTGAACATGCCGTGCACATGGATGGGAGCCATGAAGTGCTCTTTTTGCCTCGCTTGTTGGGGTAATGATCTGCAGCACCGGTGCTGAGCAGCAGCGCTGCAATTAAAGCTGATGAAAGTATTGTTCCTCGACAGAAGGAACAGCACAATCAGACGCTTTGCCTTAAACCTTCTCGCGCTGTAATTACTTTCATCAGCCTGCTTAGAATTCACACTCATTAATGGGACTTCTTGTTAGGGCTTGTTGCTGGTTGTTTGTCCTACAGTACAGCAGGAAACACTTCCTGATCATTAGAGGTTGTTGCTCACCTCATTCAGCAGAACGAATCCAAAGGGAAGTGCCGGTGGCAGAGTTGTAATGAAAGACAAATAAAAGGATCTTATGAAGTGGTTTTGTTCATGTAGACACTTGTTGTAGTTAATAGACCAGAACATCTTAAATTATGGAAATGAGTTTAGCATTAGCACAGCAGCTAACTGCTTCCTGCCACGTAAGGATGCAGTGAAGAAACACTCCCAGTGTTTTTCTTGTAGTCTTAGTATTTAAGCAGCCAGTCTGGCCCACGTGCACGTGAGTTTATGTCAGTGCACGTGAGTCCCTCCCTTTGAAACTGTTCCCCATGTGTGTAAACAGACCAGGACCAGGACTGCACTGGAGTGGCTCGGTGGTTATCACTGTTGCCTCACAGCTAGAAGGTCGCCGGTTGGCGTCCCGGTGAGGACACCCGGGATCTTCCTGCGTGGAGTCTCCATGTTCTCCCCGTGCAGCGTGGGTTCTCTCCGGGTTCTCCGGCTTCCTCCCACAGTCCAGAAACATGCTGAGGTTAATTGGTGATTGTAAATTGTCCGTAGGTGTGAATGTGAGTGTGCTTGGTTGTCTGTCTCTAAGTGTAGCCCTGTGATAGACTGGTTACCTGTCCAGGTGAACCTGCCTTCACCCTGAGTCAGCTGGGATAGACTCCGTAATAAATGCCAACGCAAGCAGCCATGTTGGTTCGCTGCTTCTACAGGACTGGTTTCTGGTGAATGGCTGTCATGTGACCACCTAGAGGTCACCCTAACCCTATCAGGCGGGTGGGAACATCCCCCCAGTAGACACGTAGCTGAACACTGATTATTTCTTTTTTTTAGTTTGCTGTGACAAACACGGCGAGTTTGAACCGTCGCTGCTCAGAACAAAGAATTCAAACTATTTTCTGAGTGAATCATGGCGTCTCGGCTTCACCTGGTCGTGGTGGCCGACTCCCTCCTCGTGGTTTTATGAGCAGAGGCTTAATAATTCCTGAGTTGCTCCTCTTTTGCAGAAACATCCTCAGTCAGCCAACATGACACTTTTATTGGTGAAGCCCTCGGCGCTCACAGTAACTCTCCTGCTTCTCTCTGGTCCAGATGTGATTGTTCTGGTTATTACACTCGTGGCAGCTCTTCACTTGTACGTCTTCTGTTTGCCACAATTACAGCATCTCGTCGTATTAGAGTGTCGACGGGGGGAGATTTTTATTTTAAATATTCTGGCTCTTGCGTTCACACGCTGGCTGTGTTTCTGAGAGACAGCTGCAGAACAGACACCTTTTTAATCTGACAACACTCTGGTTTCACATCATCCTTTTCTTAGCATTCATGTTATCCTTTATTGTCATCTGGGTTTTCATTTTCCAGCAACATGGTTCGCAACAACAAAGCTATCAGCGTGCGGATGCTACAGGCTTCGCTGCAGCCTTTTGTGCCTGCTGCTGCTGTTGAGCCGCCGTTAACCCTTTATCTCGTCTGCTCGGACGCACCAACACACGACCGGAGATTCTTAGACGCCGATAATCCTCTGATCCAGTAAATTCACACGAACACGCTCCAGCAGGATCTCATAGTTGAACGCGGCCTTCGTCAGTGATTTACACAATCCTCAACAATGCGCGTTGAAAGGAGGCGAACAATAAAGGACGACAAAGCTAACCTGAGGGCAGGAAGAGACGAGGACGAACAGAACGAAAGGCGTCGCAGGAGAAGCTCGAGGTGGTCGCTTGACTTTTTCTCCTCCCAGCGCTATTCTTCTCCCTCTCTGTCTCTTTCTACTTCCATCTCTTTTTCTCTCTTTCATCCGAGCGTGAAGAATAGCAATTATGGGCCACAGTTGGTGGAGGCACTTGTAAATGATTGAAAGAGAAGAGACGGAGAGAGTGGTCAGGCTAATAAGATTCAGAGAGCTGAAAGTCTCTATTGTCACAGAGTCGGTGTCAGTGGGAGGCAGGAGGAGAGGAACACTCTCTCTCCTTTCTCTGCTTTTTTCTTCTTCTTTGCACTTACTGTATTTCACCAGTTTTCATTTCCCTCCCTTCCCGAGGCCACAGAAGCAAACTCAATTATAAACTTCTCTCAGAAATCTGACCCTGGCGCCGCTCCAGTTGTCACTTAAGCAACATGAAAAAAAAAAAAAAACACGCAGCTCTGAGAACAGGCGTGCTGATTAACACCCGGCCTGTCGCCTGGTTCGGTCCGTCAGATGGCCGGACTCTGTGAGGACACACAGAGCCGCCACATCATGAACGCCGAGTCGGCCTTCAGAGGGAGGAAGCTGTTCAGTTAGTCTGAGTCACAGACGGACAAATGGAGTCAGATTAAATCATTTTAGGTTTTTCATTCCGTCTTGATCCCAGTCACCTGTGCAGGAAGATGTTTTGGTTGAGTTAATTTGGCGTAACCGTTGATGCCGTGCACGGGGAAGCCATGATGGAATGAAATTACACATCTGATTGCAATCACTGGAGTCGGGTTTTTTGTTGTTGTTGCAAATTTTCCAGTTTTATAAAATGTGTTCGACTCACTAAACGTAGAGCAGCTGGAGCTCCCTGTCCAGGCCCAGACAGCAGGGAGGCGTATGGGCACATCCATCCATCCATCCATCCATCCATCATCCATCCATCCATCTGTCCATCCATCCATCCATCCATCCATCCATTCATCCATTCATCCATTCATCCATCCATCCATCCATCCATCCATTCATCCATCCATCCATTCACCAACCAAAGAGGTTGAATGCGATGCTTGATTAGTTTCTCAGAGAAGCCCAGTGAGCTGCTCAGCTTTGGGTATAAAAAGGTGGATTCAGTTTGAAATTCCTCATTCCTGATCAAAACGGTAAAACGTGGAGAGCTGAGCGGTGGACATGTGTTCTAATGAATTTGTACATTTGAGGGGTTCAGTGCCAAAGTGGGTCAAACCCCAAAACATCCAGAGTTGATGTTTTTCTGATCAGTGCTTCTGGTCGACTAGTTGGTGTCAAAGTGCTCCAACCAGCAGCCCACTGGTAATGTCACGATGCCACTTTGAAGTTTGGCCCATGATGAAAATTTAGTGGCAAACTGGACCAAGCCACATGAACCTTGTTTTTGTGGGTGCGGTTTTGGCCTTTGAGGGTTTTAAACATTCATTGACTAGGATTCTACCTGTTCTACCAAAGCTGGGATGTATTTATGAGTCTGACTTTCTGTGTGTTTATTAATTCAGAATAAATCCGACTTTCCTGGAGTATGTGCAGTGTGTTGATTGGTAGCAGAGTCACAGCCGCTTTCTATTTCAGATGACTCAAACCGTGAAGCTTTAGCACCAAACATTGGGAACAAACGTGTTTCTGCAGGTTAGACGAGCTGCAAAAGTCTTTCTGAAACTTTAGTAAACTCCCGTCCCTCTCCTGCAGCCGTCTCATGAAATAGAAGTGCTTTCTCGTCTTAAGAGTGTGCGAGTTAAAGTTTAATGTCGTTCGTGCCGGCGCCTGACGATGGTTCGGCTGGTTCGGTGGCCCTCCAGCCGGCGCAGGTAGCTGCTGAAAGTAGGACGTTTTCTTCTTCGCTCACTTAGTCGGCCTCTCCCCGCCCGCCGTGTGAAACAATCCATTTAGCTGCTCCAGAGACGGAGTGGGCCACGGCTGATTGATTTAAAAAAAACTAAATGAGAGGAGAGAGGAGGAGGCTGGTGCAGACGGAGAGGTCCTGACTCAGGCCGACCTGATGATGAGGGTGCAGGTGGTGCAGCAGGAGCACTACATGACTGACGCAGGACTACGGCTGCAGCATTAAACCAGTAATAATCACGGTCAGGACTTTGGCTTCCCGCTGAATGAACATTCAAAATGCTGTGTTCATAGGAGAGTCTGTGTAGATGAAGCCACTCGGGATCAGCTTCGGTAACTCTGACGCCTTATTTCACTTTCTTCTAAGACTTTTTTAGTGCCCAGCTGTTGGGGAGACTCGAGGCTTCTCTGTGCTCAGCCTACTGCAGACGTTTTCATTTAATTGTCGACTGAACTACATGCTGGTGCGTCATGATGGGAGAGTTGTCAGCAGCAGCCAGTGAAGAGGAAGTGACCTGCAGCAGTTTGTATGGTGTTTAGTACCTCACGTTACCACTCTCACTGAACAGAATCAAGTCTTTTCACTCATCCAGTATTCTGCATGTCTTGGATTCGGCTACAGTGTATTCTCCTCCTGTTCTGATGGACCCACCACATGATCAGAGTGACCCATAAACACCGATCAGCCACAACATTAAAACCCCCTACCCCATAGTGCTGCCGGACCTCCAGTGGTGTCCTGTGCTGGGATGTTGGCAGCAGGTCCGTTCGGTTCTGTGGGCTGCTGTGCTGATCTAGACAGTTTGAAGGCTGAGTTAAAGGCTCGGGCTCTTTGTTGTGTTCCTCCAGCAGATGCTGAGCAGCGTCTGCAGTGTGTGTTGGGGATGGCTGTGTGGTCCGTAGCACCGTGCAGCTGGCTGGTGTGTGTCCAAGAAACATCCACATAATTGCCATAAATGGTGCTCACAAGGGCTGGAACAACTCCTCCAGTAATGTGATTACTGAAACGCCTTGAAGCACGACTCTGTGCCTCCAGGCTTTGTTTATTCCAATGTGTACTATATTATATATGCACAATGCAGCGCATGTTATTTCTGTTGCACAGCGCGCTCACTTCTGATGCTGTAATGCCAAGTGCAGAAAGCAAAATGGAGACACAAATGGTGAGAGGCAGGAAGAGCAAAACAACCTCCAGAGAAAACCATGAGTTCCTATGAGGACTGGGACTTTGACGCATTAATTATAATAAATAATAACGAACCAAATAATGTGTTTAATCACACCTTTCTCATTTCCCTAATTTCTGGCCCACCGGTAACACTGATGCACACACTCCAGCCACTAGGTGGCGCTAATGCAGCTGAAGCTGGCTTACCAGCCGCGAAGAAGATGCACAAGAAAGATTGTGGTGGAAGACGAGACGCATCGCTCGGCTTGTTGGGAGGAAAGTTGTTTTTCTTATCGAGGCCTGATGCTGCGCGTCCACAGGGACGATTTAGACAAAATGTGCCAAATTTGCATGAAGTTGACGTCAAGTCGACTTTATGCAAATGAGGCGACGCTTCACCTCGTTGCTCAACATTCCCCGCGATGCTCCATAACGCGGCACGAGACGTTTCACTACACAATGAATGGGAAGCGAGAACCTGACGGATCCTGTGGACTCGTAGCAGCTGGACCAGAGCGTGGTGGTGTTTAAACTGTGCAGCAATAAGACAAAAAGCCTTAAAATGTTGAATATAATCACTGTTACTGCACTTTGAGTTGCACTGATCTGTGACTGCAGCAGACAGATGAAGAATCAGAAAAATACAGATGAACAATGAACACTTTGTTGTTTAAGTTCACGTCGATTTATTGATTCAGTCGTCAACCAGAATTTGTTAGAACTGAAAAACTTTGCTGATTGTGTCAGATATTGCTATGTAGTAAAAATGTGATTAATCAATTACAAAGCCAGTAGTTAATTAGATTTTCCCTTAATCACATCCCACCACTAATTACTGTTAAATTAAGCTATTTAATGACATCAATTTATTATTATTATTTTTTGTATTCGACTAGTCGATTAATCGCTAGAATAATCGCTAGAATATTCGGTTATTCTATTGATTGCTCTGGGGCCGTCAATGGATCTGACCTTATTCAGAGAGCGATGGTGACAGGAAGGCCGGGCTGAGCGTTGACATGTCACCGAGCTTTCAGCTTCGACACACGACTTGTGTGGTGAGAAAGGAGGAACAAATCAACAACGTGAGACTGGACCAGAGGACCAGAGGACCAGAGGACCAGAGGCCACGTCACACAGAACACCTGAGCGCTCCCGTTTTTATCCTGCTTCTGACCCAAACTGAATCACCGCCTCGAACGGGTCGAGTCACGGTGCCGTCTGCCTCAGGTGTGCTCTCAGCGCGGCGCGTCGGTACAAGTGCTGCTAATCTAATAGCTCGGAGATTCGGTTCATTATTACTGTGTGTGGGAGGGCGATCGGCTGGTACACAGCGTCTGTGTGTGTGTGTGTGTGTGTGTGTGTGTGTGTGTGTGTGTGTGTGTGTGTGTGTGTGCGCGCACTTATTGCTTTGCATATTTGCAGACGAAGTAGTGATGTATCCCCCAAAGTGCAGCAGGCGTCCTGGATAGAGCGATCAAGCAGCGTGATTATAATGTATTACTGTAATATCACCACATAGATAAGCACTGTGTGTGTGTGTGTGTGTGTGTGTGTGTGTGTGTTGGATAATTGAACCACTATCAACGTTCAACACATTACCGCTCTCATTTATCATTCCTTCCTCCAAACTCACATTCTCCTTTTATTCACAATCATGCACATTTCCTCCCTGTCTGTCTTTTAGCGCACACACACACACACACAGACACACACACACATACACACACACACCCTTTTTGTAATATTCATGACTTTTGTGTCAGTGCAGCACATTCATATCCGTATTTATTTAATTCCGTTGTGTTTGTGTTTCCGTCCCTGTAGCTGCGCCGCTACGAGCTCGACAGCCTCCAAAGCGTCGCCGGCTTTCATTCAACGTGACAATTTTCTGTGTAGCTGATCAGTTTTCATCAGCGAAGATAATCTAGATCCTGCAGATCAGCATTTAATGACGGCCGTCAGCTGGCAGCACAGGTGCTCATGTCTGGCCAGGAGACGAGGAGAAAGTTTTGTTCTTTTTTTTGTCTCTGTTTTGAATTCAGAGCTGGAATCTGGAGGCATTTAACTCAGTTTCTCACCGAGGCTACAAGCAACGGAGCAGCTACAGGTTCAGTGGTTCTTCCAAGGTGTTCAGGGCTGTAACAGTCTTTGACAAGCAGCTTATCGGCAGGAGGTCCCTGCACCCTGCTGCCAAGGAGACGGAGCAGCAGCCGCAGTAGCTCCACCAGGAAGTCGGTTTATTTAGCAGCTCCCTCTACAACTAAACCCAGTGTAGTTCTGAGAGGTGCTGTTACTGAAGCATGCTGTCGTTTTCACTGTACATAGAAATATAGATGCATCATCCATCAGTCCGTAGATCACCGGACTGAAGCATCATCTTGCTCATTTGATCTGAAAACACTCATACGGTAGCAACCTGTCAATCACAAGCTAGCCCCGCCCACAAACATGCCCGCTTTATGGTCTGTTTAATTTTAAAAGGAGCCTTACTGTACAAATTTAACATCATGCCTTGTTGAAGTAGATGTAAAACTAACAGTTAAGACCATGACTTCACGAGGAAGACATTTACTGAGATAACAAATCAAGTGAAAAGTTGTTTCCTCATCGACTTCTATTCAGCGGGACAGAGGAGTCGCCCCCTGCTGGCCGAGAGTGGCATCATCATTCTCATCTGAGCCTCATTAAGACAGAAAATGTTCCTTTTACAAAGTTTTGTTTAAGATACTGATAAGAAACACCTCAGTGCTACAACATGAGTGATGTTTGGAGTTTTTACACAAGTTCAGAGCGAATATTTCAAAATGAAGTGATGTAGGATTGAGATCATCACTTTGAGGCTACTTGTTAAACTGCATCGCCGTCATGTTACTGCATCATGTTTGGGGGAGATAATTCCCTTCAAGTCTAGCTTTAATCCTCCAGAGGAGCTATTATAGCCCTGATTATAGTCTGTGGGCTTCCAGAGAACCTAATACATACCACACACTGACATTAGAGACACAGTGCACTAGAAACACACAACGCTGCCTCGTGCCGGGTTGAAGTCTTGCCCTGAATAAAGCATGATATAGGTCTCTGAAGTGGGTTATTTGCTTAAATTTAAGAGGGATGGTGAGCCGGCTGAGATGAGGATTTATATTTAAAATCTGCCACCGCGCCGTTAAACTGACGCCCCGCTTGTTAAATCGTTTTTGTGTTAAAACAAACAAACAAAAACACAAGTTGTGATCTTAAAATAGCGTCTTTTGTGCTAGAAGTTGTTTTCTGTAGTTTTTTTTTGCTGCTAAGTACCAGAACCGCTGAGACGAGATGAAAACACCGTGTTCCACTTACTGTCTCATTAGAGAGGGAAGAGGAGAAACGAGCGGCGGCGGCGGCGGCGGGGAAGATGGAGGTGAAGCGGTCGTATTTGCGTTGAGCTCTTGTGGTGCGATAAAGAGGCGTGTTATGAACACGTAACCTGGTTGGCATCGATCGCTCTCCTCACCTGCTCGCTGCTGATTGGAGGAGACGCCGATGCTAAACGAATTACGGCCTCGTTGACTCGTGTGCGCCTCGCTGTGCATCACGTGACAACCGGATGTCAACACAGCGGCTGAAGGTTAACTTCTGAGATAATGTGCATCATCTCAGCGTCTGTTAGGTTCATCCTTTGTTTACTTTTACAGTTTTCTTATTGAACAGCATCTTTCATGTGACATCTGCAGCTCAGATTTTGCAGCTTTACGAGACTGACAGTCCGACAGCGAGCGGGCAGGTGAGCCGAGGTGGAAAGGTGTGCAGGATTTTTAACTTCTTGGTCACATTCAGCGCCGTGCGTGACTTTCCAGAGAACGACCACATCCGACGAGTTTGTCGCTGAACAGCTGTAAACGTCTGGGGGACGAACATCAGGCCGGCGAAAATAAATCTGAAGCTTTTTATTTGCAATTTTTAAACAAACAGCAAAAAGAACAAAAAGTTATAAAACATTTTACTTTCCTAACTTTTAAAAATGTTTCTTGTCGACTAAGACTTGCAGTAAGTAAACGTTTTATTCATGTAAATTATCTGTGTGAAAAAAAAAGACACCTATTAATCATATTTGAGCCACAAAAAACACTTTTAGGAGAAATTCTGAATAAACTGAAAACACCTGCGTTAAATGTACTACGAACTGTAGACGTCTGATCGCCAGGCAGCGTCTGATCCCGTCATCGTTCCTTCTTATGCAATAAAAAAAAACAAAACACTTTCACAACTTCCATTCAACAGTTAGAAGTCTGAGGAGTCGCCAGTAAACTCATAATAAATACAGATGGAACCAGAAGTTTACATCGACTGGATAAAAGACACAAACCTTTAGAGATAATGTTGGTGATCCTGACTGAGCTGAAACAGGAAAAGTTTAGTCTGATTTAATGTCAGACGGTGAGAAAGAAAAGGTTTTATGTCTTTTTATACAGTGGATGTAAACTTCTGGTTTCAACTCTAGATAAAGGTCAGGAGCTGCCTTCCCAGTTCAAACTGACCAATCAGGACACATCTCTAATCCAATCATATCTGAGGCCCCACCTACCCGTTGAACCAATAAAAGAGCTGCTTTGGACACATGCTTCCTGTTTAACCTCCAGGACGAGATGGGAAGAAACTCAGGTGAAGACTTTGGTTTTCTTTAACAGGCTGCTTTATTCAGACGAGTAAACGTAACTTCAAAAATTGCAGCTTTGTCTAAAACAAACAGAAAAACAAAATGTTGTCTCCACCTGTCTGCTCAGAAGGTCTGCACATGCTCAGGTAGGCAGCTGCTTCCTGTCAGCAGCACAGGAACTGGTTTGTTTCAAGCGTCTTTAACAACAATGATGCTGATCACAAACGTTTAAGAGGACTGCAGAGGCGTCTCAACGCTCCTGTAACGCTGCACAGTGGCAGAAATGAAGTCTGAGCATTTATATCTGAGCTGAGCTCTCAACTCAACTTTATTTATAAAGCACTTTAACACGACAAAAGTCGAAACAAAGTGCTGAACACAAAATATAAAACAATATAAAACGTCTAAAATGCAAAATACAATTAAATTCTAATCAATAGTAAAACAATAAAACAGTTTCATGTTAATGTCGATTGATGTCTGCCGAATAGCTCGAATGTTTTATTTAATTTGGTTTTGATTTGTCTGTCTGTTGGACGGTTATGTCCCTCTGAGTCTGGGATGTATAGGTTACATATTTTGTTATAATTATTTTTAAAAAAAATCTAAATAAGTTCAGATCCACTGCACGTCTCACCACGCAACCAGAAAGCTCTCCACCCTGCAGGGGAACAGAAACGCCGTCCGGTGGGTTTCTGAAGTGTTAGTTTCTTGATCACCTGTTTTCTACAGATGATTTCCTCGCCGGCCTTCTGGCTCATCTAACCCCACTAACACCAGTTTAACAAAACTGCTTCGTCCAGGCTGTTCAGCGCTAACGTCGTGCTAACAGTTTAGCCTCAGACGGTCGCTTCCTGATGCACGAACACACGTGAAATGGTTTCAGACGTGTCAGTAATTGTTCGCTGACATGTGCTCACCTCTGACTCCACCTGCTCCTCCTGGTCACTGGGAGACTTTAATGGATTCCTCTCCACATGACCGATGTCTTCTGTGGTTCTGTAGAAACAAGGCTCGTCTGGCCCAGTCTGCCCTGTAGACTGAGAGCATTAGATCACAAATCCTCCTGAGCAGACGTGACTCTCTGTCCCCTTATTTTTGTGTTTCTCCATCAGATGATGCTTGATGAATCCGCTAATGAGCTGCTGGTCCGACGCTGAAGGAGAACACAGACTAATGAGTGACACGCTGGGTCCGGTTGTTAGAGCGAGGTTCTGGTCGCCGCCCAAACAGCAAAGCTCGCTCGTGTGTTTTAATGATGCCGGTTGTCAGAGCGAGGGGCTGCATTCATCGTCCAGGCCGGAGATTTAGAGCCGACCCTCCTTTAAATTAGTCTGAACTGGTGCATGTGTGCATCGGTGGCGTTTGATCCGTCAGAGGACTGATGGAGACAACATATGCTGCAGCATAATTACCCTCCATGTTGGGCTCATATTCACCAGCTTCAAAGACTCGGTTTGTTTTTTAGGACTATATGTTTTCCGGAGCCTGTGCATTTTATTAAACGCTGCATTATGCACAGAGCTTCCCTGGAAACCAGCATTTCTGCACACGTTGCTCCGAGTGTTGCTTTGAAGCTAAACGCTGCCTCTCGTGTTATTATCTTCATCTCGCTAACTCTTCCCTTTTTTCTTGTTTCCTCAGTGGGGCGTCTGTTGATCGAGTTCAGCTCCCAGATGACGATGGAACGAGTGCAGAAAGAAAACCCCAACGTGACGGAGGGAGGCCGCTACACGCCTCCCGACTGCCGGCCCAGATGGAAGGTCTGCGCCGCTGTTTGCATTTCATTTATTTTGAATATACTGCGTTTCACTCTGCAAACATTCTCCATGGAAGCAAAAGATTGTGAAGAAAAGTTATGCATGATTAAAAAAAGTCCAAACTATGTCCACATTATGATAAATTAGTCAAAAAAATGAGGAAACTGTACGTCGGTGTCGTGTAATACTAAAGAAAAAAGTATTAGATGATGGCACAATCATGAGGAGTCTTTGTTTTTAAATCCAGATTAAAGAGTTTTTAGTCAAAATCCTGAAAGTAGACTTTAAAGCTGAGGAAGTTTATTTACCTCAGTTAAGATGATGTGACTCACGAATGATCTTTGACATTTTTATACCACATTCGATGCTGTTTTTTAGGGATATTGACATAAAAAATTAATATCTGTCAATATCGTTATCAGGTTGTTTTTTTTTTTTACCTATAATGCAAACCGATCAAATAATGCCTGGATTTCATTCACCGGCGCGCAAATGACGACGACGTCAAACCGCGTCGTGAAGCGTAGAAACAGGCTGCAGGAGCAAACAGATGTCGGTAAATCGAGAGTTGGACGACATCCCTACGTTTTTGCTTTATGTGGCAGAAGCTTAGTAAAGTTTTAAGAGGCAAACCAGAGCAGCTTCTCTCCTCTCATGCTAAGTTCTGCAACACATTTTGTAGTGAAGACAATCAATCTTTCTGAGTGTTTCTCCTCCACGCGACGCCTCTCTGAGTTCAGGGTTCCTCCATCGGCGGTGGCGGTCGCTCATCGTGATGCTTAACTACAGAAACCAAGGTCAGCCTGCCGCCAGTCTTCACCTGAGCAGGAAATCACCATAAACTCAGGGTAAACCCAAGTTCACTCAGGTGCAGGACGGTCCGGGCCTCACACCTGTCTCCACCTCGAGCTGCTTCGTTCATTATGAATGAGGACCGGCTTTCTGTAAAGCGGGACATTAACCGGGGGGACTGCAGGATGACACCGAGCTCATTTAAGAACAGCTTCAGTCGCTGGTCGAACATGTGTCTGCTTATGTTTAGCTGATTGAATTAAACGGTTCTCCGGCTGACTGCGCCGCAATAAGATCAGCAAGCTGTGTCTGCGGCAGACGTGGAATACAAATGGAGAGTAACGTGAAGGTGTCGGTTTCAGGTGGCCGTCATCATCCCGTTCCGTCACAGGGAGAACCACCTGAAGTACTGGCTGCACTACCTCCACCCCATCCTCCGGCGGCAGAAGATCGACTACGGCATCTACATCATCAACCAGGTAGGAGCTGGACGCACATGGTTCATCTTTAGTGTCATCACAGGAACGGTACGACGGAAGAAACAAACGAACAAAACTAGAGGTTTATAAGAAAAAAAAAATAGAGATGAAAAGTGACTAAAAACCCAACAATGTACGATTAGCAGCAGGGAAAAGGTTGTTTTCTGCATTCTTTTTCTTATTATGAGGAAACTGAACACCGATTGTGTCTTTGGTCACTGTTTATTATAAATATGTGGTTTTCTGTTTGGATAAAGTCCAGACTAAAGGAAGGAAGTGAAGGATTGTGGCTGAAAGTTTGTTTTGGGACACTTACAGATATGGGCTCGCTGAAGCTTCACGACATTCTTGTTCAGGTTTTGTTGTTTGTAGATTTTACGCAACATCTGAGTGAAGTTAGCGGCAAAGTTTTCAACAAGAGACGAACAGATGTAGTCTCTGATCAGCCGTGCAACGTCTTCAAATCGCTCATTTGTGCAACTCGACGGCAGAGAAAAGCCCAGAGCTGTGTTTCTACGTGATGGCTTGATGACTGATGTCAACAGTTAATTGAATGTCTGAATAGTTTGCATTGTTCTGTGAGCTGATTAATCAGTTCACCCTCTGGACGCTCGCTTTTTTTACTGCAATATAAAGTTTTGCACCTCGATGGAAACAGCACGGACAGAAGTGGAGAAAACCTAAAACACTCCTGTGAACTCTGTAGGGAGATTATAATGTCATAAGTCAAATATCAAAGAAAAACGAAAAGTTGAATTTCTTGATTTGATTGAACAAAAATTTGAAGAAAACAAAAGAAACGTGTATGAGTGCCCACAGGGACTACCTGTACTGGAAAAACAAGAACCAGCAGCTCTACATGCTGTAGATATCTATCTATCTTACTTATGTTTGTGCATGGGCTGCAAGGTGGTTTGGTGGTCAGCACTGTGGCCTCACAGCTAGAAGGTCGCCAGTTCGTGTCCCAGTGAGGACACCCGGGATCTTTCTGCATGGAGTCTCCATGTTCTCCCCGTGCAGCGTGGGTTCTCTCCGGGTTCTCCGGCTTCCTCCCACAGTCCAGAAACATGCTGAGGTTAATTGGTGATTGTAAATTGTCCGTAGGTGTGAATGTGAGTGTGCTTGGTTGTCTGTCTCTAAGTGTAGCCCTGTGATAGACTGGTTACCTGTCCAGGTGAACCTGCCTTCACCCTGAGTCAGCTGGGATAGGCTCCGCCCCCTATGACCCTGGTGAGGATTAAGGTGTAGAGATGATGGATGGACATTTGTGCATACGCAGCCTGCAGTTCAGTCTAGTTCAGCCAAAGCGTCTGTTGGTCACAGGTTGAGAAGCAGAGAATTATATTTTCACTGATTTTTTTAATGAAACTCACAGATTTTATCGTATATTTGGGTATTTTTGCTGATGAAACCCGTCATCATACATGATTAGTTCTAGCAGCACAAGAAGAATGAACATCCGTCGGTTCTTTTCCCACCTCACGGTTCCTTGCTGTGATGAATCACGTGCCTTTTAAATGCCGCCGGCGTGTTTTCGAGGGTTAGCGGGTGAATTATTGCGTCACCTTCGTCAAATGTCAGAATCGTGGCGCTGAGAAACTCATCAGTCAAATCCTCGTCTGGGTTATGAAGCAGGTCACGCGTGTAACGGTTGTTTGGTGATAAACAGCGTTACAGGTCAAGTAACAGGCTGCAGCAGTTCTCCTCTCCTAATCACGTTATGACGAGAACTAGTCGTGAACCGAATCTGTCGCCTCGCGTTAACTTCTAAACGACATGAAAGACTAATTATGTGGAGCGCTGCAGCCGTTGTCAGGTGCTCTGATGCTCTAATGTAGTGGAAAAACTCCATTACTGCCGGCT
>NW_007578124.1:145193-158653 GCF_000690725.1 Stegastes partitus | reverse complement strand
TGTTTACGTCCACTCAGCTGAATGGTTCTGAATAATGTTGTGAGTGTTTTCCACGGTGTGTTGGACGAGGAGAGCTCCTTCTCTTCTACATTATGGGTAATGAGCTCTTCTCTCTGCCCTTTCGCTCCCCCGTGTGCCTTGCGCGACGCCTTAATGACTCCCCCGGTGGAGCAGACCTTTGGTTCCGCCTGCCCCGCTGCGCTCTCCTCTTGATGTGGCCGTGTTCTGGTGTCTCAGTCTGCTGCTCCAACCCAACCCAACCCTTCCATCTTTCTTTATAGCTCCATCCCTAAAAATTATTTAAAGCAGACTGTAGATAGATTTTCACTTCATCCGGTTACGTTTAGCGGCAGTGAAGCTCAGAGGTTGTTTACATCTGACGTACGGTGCATGCATCCACCTTTATAGTTTCTATTTGTTGTACAACGCTTAGGTAATAAAATAAATCTCTAAAAAATCCTCTCATTATTCTGGCGTTTAGCAAATAGACATAATGTTGGTGATCCTGACTGAGCTGAAACTGGAAATGTTTGGTCTGATTTAATGTCAGACGGTGAGAAAATAATTCACCTTCTTCAATCCAGCATCACATTCAACCACTAACACTAATGTTTCTGCTCAGAAATGTGAGTAAATAATCTGACATCTGAATCAAGACATAATAATAATGAGCTTTACTATTTTATCTGTTTTTTTTGTTTGTTTTTTTTGTAAAACAGTAAATTAGGAAATTCCTGGATAACAACAATAATAATTATATTTTAGCATTAAAAACATCATTCTCGTTAAAGATCTTCTACATGCTGGTGTATGAACCGTTACAGAGACATGACAGATGATTGTGGTGATTACCAATGCTGTTAATTTAGGGCATAAGCCTGACATTAGATGGAGGTCTAGTACATTTATAAAGCTCTGTAAAGCTGCAGGTTTCAGTCTGTCTCTGAGTCGTGGCGTTAATAACCTGCAGGACCGTGTTTCTGCAGAACATCGTGGCCTCACCGTGCAGCTGACCTTTAACCTTTTGGATGTAAATGTCAACATTTCATCACTTTGTTCTTTTGCATACGTGTGCAGAACATCTCCATAAATGGTGCTTTGACCTCTGACCTCTGGCATCTGACCTTTGATGACCTCTGGCCTTTGACCTCTGACCCCTGACCTCTGAGCCTCGGTTCATCCTTCAGCTCAACAGGATCAGAACTTTTCCTCAAGGCGTTTGAGAAACAGGATGTTCTCACATATGGGACGGACAGATGGACGGATGGACAACCTGAAAACTGAAAAATTTTGAAAATGGGAAGATTAATAAAACTTTTTTTTTCAAAAATGTAGATTTTGATTTGGAAGGTGATCATCATCCTGACATGAAAACCAAAAGTGAATCCTTCCACTAGAGGCCGTCCGTCTCCTGGGAGGTCAGGGTAAAGAAAGAGGACCTGCACTGGAGCAAAACAGGCTTCAGTGCCTTGCTCAAGGGCAGATTCGTTGAACCCTCAGTCCAACTGAAAGACAGTGTGTTCATCAAAGAATCGGCCTGTGGATCAGGACTGATATGAGGCCGTCTACGGTGGATCCCGTTTAGACATCAGGTGCAGTTCAGCTCCACTTCAGACACCGACTCGCAGCAGATATCCGTAAAACCATCAACGTTTCCTCCACTCGGTGACTCGGAGGTTCAGAGGGCGCTTTGTTTGAAGTGGAAATTATTCCATATATTTAAAAGAAGGTCTGCTTCACACACCTTGGTCCAAGCAGCTGCTGCAGCGGGTTCACTTCTGCCTCCTGCTTTGGTTTGAACTCTCCCAGAGAGCAGCAGCGGGTTAAACAGCACAGCTGGAGGTTTGTGAGTCCAGCCTGCTTCCAGAAGGACCGACTCATCAGAAGCTTCTGCTGGAGGCTGAAAAACTTTTACTTTACTTTATGTGAAATCCTAGTTTTACATGAACTTGAGGTAAAACTCTATTTATTCAGCTGCAGCTCATTTAAACACTCAAAGCGTCGTTTTAATAACGAATTAGAAATATAAGAACGTGTTGTAGTTATCTGAGCCTCTAGACAAAGGTGTGGACATGAAGCAGCCAGTTTACTTGAGAGAACATGAAGCATAGCTTCGTTTTAAAGCGAGCAAAGCGACTGAATGAGTTTGTGTTTCCTCTGGATTCCTCTGAGAGGTCGACCCGGACACACGGACACTGAACAAGCTGTCGGAAAGTCACGGGAACAACCAGGAGGTGGAGAGGAGGCGACAGAGGTGTGGTTCTGATGACAGCGAGTCCTAATGCGTCCGACGCGACGGCCGATTAAACCTTTAGACCGGCGCCGCTCTCAGAGAAGCACTTCTCTATCGGGCTCACTGGAGCGTTAAATAAGTGAAAGTCTGGAACCTTTTAACTCGCCGGAGCGAGGTGGAGGTGGAGGTGGAGGTGGAGGAGGTGATGGGCCAGGCGTGATCACTCCTCCTCTGGTCCCGTCCGGCCTCACGGATAATCGCTGTCAGTCCTCAGAGTCAGAACAGGCGCTCTGTGGAAAGAAGGGAACCGAGGAACCTGCATACGGCGGTGCTGCTGTAGCTCACCTGGCTGAGCTGGTGTCCAGGTACAGGCCTGGAGTCCCCAACGTGGAGGTTATGAGTTCAAATCCCGCTCATGGCCCTTTTCTGCAGGTCCGTCCCCCATTCTTCTCTCTTCTCCTCGACTTTCCTGTCTCTCCATCTTGACTGCACGATCAAATAAAGAAAAAAAGCCCAAAAGAATAAATATATATATATTTTTTAAAAAACCTACATCCCTTCGTTTCCGTCCAAAGTCGACACCGGCCAACAGGTTGGAAAGATCACAGGTAGCTGATGTGTTACAGATACACACTTAGACAATGTTCAACAACAACAACAACAACAACACAAACAATAAACAACAACCTCTGATGAAATAAACAAACTAGTTATTGGAATTAGCTTTTTAGTTGATTGGTAGCATGAACAAAAATAGTCTCTAAGTTTATTAAACATGGAGATGAAGTTGTTCCAACTAGTTTTTCAACATTTAAAAGTGTTTTTTTTTTTGTTTTGTCTTTAATTACCATAATTATGAACACAAGTTTTCAAGTTGACAAACATTTAAACAACTAATTAGATTTTTTTTCTTTTAGTTTTTAAAGTTCTTGTGCATGTGGCTTTTAAACCTAATCATTAATAAATCAACAATTTAACATTTTTGAATTGCATTTGTACATTTCAACACATGATATTTAAAGCTTAAAAGCAAAAACGAATTATTAATAAACGTGAATGGACAAATCTCACTGCTAATATAATTAAAATTCTCTGCGAATTTTAATTTGTAAAGACTCAGACGGTTTGTTTGGTAGGAGAGGAGAGGGGACCTGAAATCCTGAAACTCATATTGATTTAAAAATGTAGTTATGAAGCCAGTTTAATGAGTCACAGCTTCTTAACTTTGGTTTAAATGAGCAGAAACCAACGTAGTTATCCATCAAACAATGCTTTATCTAAATCAGTCATTCATCTGTTTTCTTGATGCAATTATGCATTTAAATAAGTGATGCTAAAAGATCTCGTTAATCGTTTTTTTTTTAGTGTAAACAGAGATGCATGACCCGAAATAAATAAAATGATCATAATGTGCTAAGCTGGCAAATATACAGGATTATTTATTCTTTTTGTTGTTGTTACTGTTTAGTTTGGGGTTTTCTTCTTGTCCCCCTAAATCCAGTATGAGTTGGGCTGTATTGTAAAACATTTAACCTTTTAATTTTAGACGTTTCATTGCCGTCACAGGTTTAATGTGAAATTAACTAAATAGCATCGAAAGCAGCTAAAGGAACACAGTTATAGATTTCAGCTGCTCTCTGACAGTACATCACTGCTTGTGTTTTAACGAGCTCAAACTTTAGTTTGGACATTGACGTATATTGTTAAATAGTTAAACTATCTTCCTCAAAATCCACCGTCGTCATCCAACGCTGCTTCCAGACTGTCTCGAATAATTTCACAGAACTATTTAAAGCTCCAGAAGAAGCTCGTACGTCCCTTGTCTTCAGCTCTCTGCCTCCTCGTGTGGCCGCTGCAGCTCTAATCATTTATTAATAAGGCTGCAGGTCAGAAGTCATTCAGTGCAACAACTCTTCATTACTTCGGCTTGACGGGTGTTTTCTCTCCGCTCGCTGCACCATCCCGCCCGCCGCCCTTGTTCTGCCTCGGCCGGACATTTTTAAGCAGCTCTGGTGGCGGGGAGTCGCGGCGCTGCTGCCGGTGAGCTACAGTGAGTAGGCGTTGCAGAGGGATCATGCGGAAAGTGATACAGCAACCTTGCTGTTCTGCCCCGCTGCTCCGTGTCCTCTCTGCCCGCCGCCGCCGCCGGCCGGGCCAATGTTTGTTTGTTGGCCATCGGCTCTCGGTGTAAATTGGACAAAAGCCCAGAGAAGGGGGAGACAGAACAAAAAGAAAAGCAGGTGAGGGAGCTGAGCAACACCAGCGATGAAGGAGGAAGAGCCATCTGCTGCTCATCGGGTTTTTCCTTTTTTATATCTGAGCTTAAGGTCAGTCCGAAGCTGGATGTCCTCATCGATTTAGAACCTATAATGTTCTGCAGGAGAAGCAGCAGTCGCTTCGTGTTCTGTTGTCGTCTGTCTGCAGGAAAACCACGGATCCTCCACATGGAAAGATCTCACTGAAGTGAAAATGAACTGAACCCTCGTGACCCCATTCAGAGTTTAAAGTCTCTAAATAAATCTTAAATTATGATATTTTCTGGAGGTTTACGTTGCTGGGGTCAAACTGAACCCAAGGATAAAAGCTGTCAGTCAATGTTTAGGGAATCGGAGGCTTAAAAGTACTTTTTGTGCAGCTACATGTTAAAATCTGAGTAAAAGTGAATCCTCGCTGCTGGTTTTACTCGTGATGCATCTTCCAGCATATGAAAAACTAGATTTTTTTCATTCTTTGATGCTGTACCTGGTTGATATGGAGGTAGTTTGAACCATGTTTTATATATAAAGTCGGTTTTTAGTCCACTGGTTCCCAGCTCGGCACCGGGTTTCCCTCAAAAGGCCACAGAATCAATCTGTCGGCTTGTGAAATGATTTATGACACAAGAAAAGTTTTATAACACAACTTGGTCTTTTTTCTTATTTCTTTCCTCATTGCCTTCCTGGAATAGTACTTCTAACTACTTACAGACAATTCAGACGTACGTCCAGCTAGCTAGAGCTTATTTAAACCAAATATATGTTCAAAGCCAGTGGTGGGATGTGCTTTTTCCTCCTGGTGACATCCTGCCTGAATCAAACCGTCATTATGACGCCACGGCTACAGAAACCATCAGTATGATGCAGAACGGCAGCGCATCAGGATGCTGGGTGGATCAGACAGGATCTCATGTAACGAGGATGAACGCCATCAAAAAGCTGGAAACCAGTTAAACAGTTCAACACGTCTCCTGTGCATCATGTCAGGGCTGTTTTCCTGAACGCTACGCTGTCTGTCCAGCTGCGTGTTTGGAAAATGTGACTTATTTTACAGTAAAACATGCAAATTACCCTAAGAAACTCATTTCTCTACTGTCGCTGCTAACGCTGCTGTTCTTTAGCAGTGAAGACGCTAACGCTAGCGGGAGGAGCGTCGCTAAGCTTCATGTGGTGGTAAATCAGGACACAAATGGAGCTGAAGCTGTGTTTAAGGACTTCAGATTGCACAGTGCAGCATAGATGAAGTGTAGATGACCAGTTGTGTCCTTCCAGAAGCTTCCACCAAACACTCACATGTTAAGTAAAGCACACTGCTCCGGCTGCTCCAGCAGTCTGAGCTGCTTTCAGCCTTCATCTCCATGTTTTAACTCCAAATCAAACGGACACTGATGTGAAGTTTCAGCGCTGTGAGCTTCTGCTGGCGCCGCTAACCGACCAAGCTGTGACCCGCTAGCCTCCTTCTCCTGCCGCCGCCCGTCCAGTCCACCGTCCACCACCGCCGACTCCTCTGCATCCGTCTGGAGTCTCTGGTCGTGCTGCTGGAGGAGGCTCAGGCCGTCACAGTTTGTTCTCCGCCTTCACGCCTTCGCTTCGGCTCCGAGTGGACGCCGTGGGATCAGGAGGGATTAAGTTCTGTGTGTTTGTCTGGACTTCATGGTCAAGGTCGCATCAAGGAGGAACAGGCGGCTCGTCGGTTCAGCGCCGAGCAGACGGCCAGCGACTGGATATCAGTGGTTGTTTTGCATTTGGCTGGTTGACCTTTGTTTTGTCATTTTATCACATTTGAACAGAGCAGAACACGGCGTCCAGCTCAGCCGGCTCACAGTGATCCGACTGCACCTCGCTGTCAGGCTGCTGAACGGGAACAGAATCCTGTTTCTAGGAACCAGGTGGAGCCGAGGATGCTCTGAGTGTGTTTGGTTATTAAGATCCTCATTAAGATATTCTTCACACCAAAATACAGTAAGATATAAAGAATACACAACACGACACACACGTCTACGCTGAACCAGCCAAACGTGGAACGACAAAGAGGCCGTGATGAGGAATGGTCCTCTGTAGGTTTCAGTCTCCTGAACAATGAAACACAGAACACTGCATCCTCACCGCCAGCAGGGCTCTGATGGGGACACGGGAGGAAACTTCAGGTGGAAACACCACAAAAACTGATAAAAGACGTCCCTCGACTTCTAGAGATAAACAGATCATTAGGTTATCAGATTATCCTGACATGTCTGAGGTGTGTTCACAATGCCTAGATAAGCTAAATGTAATACTAATATACTAATTAAGGTGTATTTATTCACAGTTTCTATTCATGTTTATAGCTGGAAACCAAAGCTATGCTGTCCAGGAGTGCATGAAGGTGTCTAAAGATCTGAGGAGAAGCTAACTCTACTGTGAATATTCATTTGTCTGTGGTGGTAAAGTCCAGGAGTTCATGCTTCATCTGAATGCTGCACACGGGTTCATTAACAATCCTTAAACCTCCATTAAAGCTTTAAAAGCGTTGGTTGCTGTTGTTAAACCAACGACGTGGCAGCAACACATCGTCTCATTCTGAAGAATATCTGTGAAATATTAAGGATAATATGACAAATGAAAGAAACAATCACTGAATTATTGAGTCGATTTACAGTCACAGTTTTAGGGAAGTTATTTACTTGGACGTCAGATTTTCGTACAATTTCATCAAATCAGTACCGATCCAAATATGAACCCGTATTTCTGCCTTCAGTTCAGACGCAGCAGCTGGTTGGAGCATCACTCTGACAGATCAGCGGCTGCACAGCGGCGCCTTTGTGTTGTGAATACAGGGTTGTGTTTGGCGATAAAGGAATCCACGTGTTCACCTCCGCCGACAAAGAGCGCTCAGTCGACGGGTCTTACTCGTGACATTCGTGGTTTTCTTATCTGCCTGGACAGCTCTGGGCGAGACGTTCAGCCGGAAACCTCTCGACATAAAGAGGAGTCTCTGCATTTTTGGTCTCTTTCAGAATCCACGTCTTCGCTCGGCTCTATCCCATGCATGGTTAATGCGTTGTCTGTCTTCAGCGAGCAGAAATTGAAAATGTTAAAAAAAAAAAAAAAGAAAGAAAATGAGGGAGTTTGTGAGCAGTTGACCGTGGAATAGGATATTGATCTGATGAGCAACAACTCTGTTCCCTTCCTCCTCCACCTCGCCCTCCTGCAGCTTCATGCTGTTTGCCGGAGCGCTGCTGCTGTTTGCAGAGGGACCGACCGTACACTGAAATAATGTTCTGACTCGGGCTGCACTCTTAGACCCGTTTGGTCCCAGGTGCAACGTGCTTGATGTGATTGTGCCCGGCCTGTGCTGTCATGAATTATAGATCCGGCTGCAAACTTCTCCTCTCCGCTAACTTTCCAGAAAACCGAAGCGTCGAAGCGGCCGTGAGTGGGATGTGTGCTCGACTTCAGGCCTGCAGATCCATTAACACCACAGACAGCAGAGTAAAAAAATAGAATTTAAATAAAACGCCGTGACCTTTCTAACTCAATAAGTGACTTTTCTAATTAAAGTTGGGATCGCGCTGTGGAGTTTTGTTGCCCTGACCAACGCGATGCTGAACTTTGGTGTCGGTTGTGGTTTGGTGTGAAGCCGTAGGAGGGTCATGGCGTCCAGTTAATCTCCAGAATGATCCATTCTCAGGCTCTCAGCAGGTCGACGGCGTTTCTGTAGCTCCACTCTCACACGGCTAAACTTTAGTAACTCCTAAATGACAAACTGCACGGAGCTAAAACCCACTTCTGTGTTAAACTTACATATTTAGGATTGTTTTGCGTAGAAATGCGACTAAAACTTAAAACACTGCGAAGCTATGATGGCAAGTCGTGATATGTGAGTATTTTGCCGGTCCATCTACGTCCCAACCCTCAGCTATGGTCACGAGCTTTGGGTCAGGAGGAGAACCAGATCGTAGATACAAGCGGCCGAAATGCGCTTCCTCCGCAGGGTGGCTGGGCTCAGATAGGGTGAGGAGCTCGGAGTAGAGCCAGGAGCCAGCTGAGGTGGTTTGGACAGCTGAGGCTTCCTCTGGAGGTCTTCTGAACGTGTCCACCTGCAGACCCAGAACCCGCTGGAGGGATTACATCTCTCGGCTGGCCTGGGAACGCCGCAGGATCCCCCAGGAAGAGCTGGAAAGCGTCGCCGGGGTGACCTGCTCCGCCTGGTGCCCCCGGATAAGTGGAAGAAGATGGATGGATGATGGATGTTTGAGTAACACAGACGTACATGTTTGGGTCTGTAAGGAAAAAAAAACAGCTTCAGTCACTGAAATGAGGTCAAATTGACAAAAGTAATAGTAAATAAAAATGTAATGAAAATCATGACTTTGCTTTTGAATTGTGGTTCAACAGAAATATTTTTTTAAAAAAAACAATCAAACCAGCCTGATGGGAGCCGTGACCTACTATCTAGCTGAACAACCCTCTGAGCCAATCACTGCCATCAGGTGTTTCTGTAACTCTCAGTCAGACTTGTTCACCTGTTGACAGGTGTTCTGGACCACTGCTCATCAGCAAAGGCCTCTCATTGGTCCACTGCTCATCAGCAAAGGCCTCTCATTGGTCCACTGCTCATCAGCAAAGGCCTCTCATTGGTTTTTTTGGTTTTTTAAATTATTCTTTTCGACCACAATTCAAACCAACGTCTTATTTCACTAAATTATAATTTAGCACATTTTTATTTATTACTACTTTTTCCAGTTTCTAGTTATTTGAGTGACTGTTGTGAGTTTTGTCTTTTCTTTAATGTAAGGTGATGAATAGTTTGAAGTGGAAACCCTCCTCCGTTGTGTTGACGGTTAATTTGACTTATTACGTGTCTTCAGGAGATAAAAACCGCCGCGTGATGCAGCTTGACATTTTCCAAAGTACATCTATTGGATTTCAAGCTCATATTCATTAACTTTATCTTATTATTGTGAGATAGGAAGTGATAACGACGAGATGTAGAGTCTGGCAACTTTTTTTTTTCCCTTTTGTGAATCCACTTTGGTAGAAATCAGGCCAAACACTAATTAGTCTGTTTTGTCATATTTTTCAGGCTTCTTGAAATTAAACAACCCCTACAAATTTTGATAATTCGTGAAATGATTCAGGTTTTTTTTTTTTTTAAAGCATTGTCATGGAAAATTAACTCTCCTCAGTTATTATAGCTTCTTCAAATTGTGCTTTGGTACCACGCTGGCTGGTTTTCTCCCCCTGAGTGTTTCCAGTCTGCCAGACTCTACCGGCAGCTGCTGCTTTCTCTCCAAGTGCAGTTGTTTTTCCATTTAAATCAGGTTGATCGCTGATGGATCGCACATGCCAGGGAGTTTCTCTAAAGTGCCGTGTTATAGCTACCTGTGCGCCTACTTAACGTGCACCGCCGTCATTTACGTAATTGCAGATTCACATGTCAGCCTTTTAGCGATGCTTAATTTAATTCACCTTTTTTTATTCCCATTTTTTTTTTGGGCTGCTGAGACAACGAGAAGCGAGGAAAGACAAACACCATCCCTCCTGCTCGGCTGTTGTCCTTCTGTAGATTTGTCTCACTTTTCCACTCAGTTCTAGATTTAGTCAATTTTATCGTCCCAAATGGGCAACACGAGCTGCAGCGAGCGCATAAAGCAAACACACGGCGCTCCGCATAGACCCGGGAGTAAATAGCACAAGATGTACAAACACGAAACACGGAAAAAACAATATTTATTGTATAGAAACAGCTTTTTTTTTTTCGAGGACGTCTTGAAGGGACGCGCTGATACAACAGCAGGAAGATATTTAAACCGTTGACGCTCCTACCGTGACCTTATCACCTTAAACGATGAACCAGACTCTTTAGCATTTCATCCAGCTTACAGCGTACAGCACAGGGACATCATGACATTGAGCCACTGGCTCACAGAATATCAGGCGTCAAGTGCACATAAAGTCCAACAAAGTTCTTCCAGCTGTTTCCTGCTGGCAGCCGCTGATGGATGGACGGATGATTTAGTCGTCCGGCCGCCTCCTCGACCTCCGTCCTGACCTCCACTCCTCCCTGCATGGGCCACCGTTTGGTCACTGGAGTCCCATCCCATCTGCGGCTGTTTTGTCTTTCTTGTCACCTCAGAAACTCTCCTTAAAGAGACCCAACGGCCTCTGGAGTTAATGTGGAGGCCGATTCTGTTGGGTCTCCTCAGAACTCGTCTTTCATTCGAAGGTCTCTGCAAAGGAGACAGACGAGCGCTACCCGGAATATTCTTGGTAGAAGGTTAGAAGGTTGCCTGAAGGGTTCCTGTTCCAGAGCGTCTATCCCAGCGCCGTTCAGTCCTGCAGCCGTCAAGGTTCCAGTCCTGAGAAGCATCATGATGCCTCGTGAACGTGAACCTCCAGTCATGGTTTTAAGAAAACCTACTGACAGACCTGAAGAGAACAGTTTTATCTCATTGGGATTGCAGCCTTCGTTCTGGCTTTTCTGACCCAGAACAAAGACTTGTGATCAGCATTTCCTGCTTTATCCATTTTACTGAACGTGATTGTCGTCTGTAAATCAGAAGCAGACCCTCGATGTGAAACTCAGCATCGCTCCTGCACACTTGACTTATTTCTGTTTTCTCGTGTTTGTAGTTAAACGAGGAACCAAAATGAAGCCGCCACGTCTAACCTCCGTTCCAGGAATAAGAAACTTGAAATGTTTGCTCTTTAAACGTTCCTCCAAAGTCGTAGACGGTTTCTAACAGCAGTGCCTCCGGTCAGCCTTCCTATCCGTTTATCCTCATGGTCACTCACAGTGCAGCAATAAAACCTCCGTTATGGAAGAAATGTCTGCAAAACCCTCGACAAGTCACATAAAACTGCAAGTAAGGGTTCTGGTTAACTCTGAATCCACACAGCAGGACGAACCAAACAGCATAACAGTTAATAAACAAGCATAAATTAAGCTAAAACGTTGATGTAAATCAAACATATGTGGGTAAATATGTGAAGATACACTGAGCAGATGAAACCGATTGTTGTTTCATTATTAAAATCACAAGAAGTTCCAGTAAAAGTGCTGCAGTTGATCTCAGACAGAAGGAAATGAACCCCTGGAGTGTTTTTCTACTAAACGAGGAGTTCAGGGTCGAGTTCGGGACGCTAATGGAGCAGATGTTTGCCAACATGTGGACGTAACGCATGCAGACGTTCTTCCTCTCGTGTGATGTTTTAGCGTCGCAGCTCTGAGTCAAATGAACAACTAGAGATCAACGAGCGTGTTATTACCGGCTTCTGGAAGAACATTTATGTGTTTTGTACCTCGGGCGTCTTTGTTTTCGAGGGCCACAGCACATTATGATCTAACAGCTCTGAAGGATCCCTCATCGAGGCTGTCTGTGTGAACCGCTGGTGGGGTTTGTTAGTCGCTCAAACTTTGTCTGATTCTTCAGGTTTCTTCCGCTCAGGGCTACAGGGTTGTGATATCTGGACAGCAGCCCACCGCTGTTCACGCTTTCCTCGTCAGCTGTCAGCCCCGACAGCCCAACCTGACGACCTTGCTATTCGGAGAGCTGAGAACAGCTGTATGAAGCCTGGAAATGTCACTCCGATTCCAGCGCGTCTCGCTGCTCCGCCGTTCCCGCCTCAGCGCTCACCTGGAGTCTGGAGCTGTTGGGCTGCAGCTCTGGACACACAGATGGACGTTTCCTGGCCTTCTCGCTCGTGAAGGTTACGGGAAAGATGATGCACCGGCAGCTTTCTGCATTAGTCACTGGCTTTAGCTGCAGCTGTGGTTAGTCTTTGTTCAGTTTAGATGATCCTGTGGTCCAACCTGAAATGTTTCTCCAAAGACGTCCAGGTTGAGTTCATTCCCTGAAGGTCTGAACAGAGCGGCGACAAAACCTGGAAAAGTCTCACACATGATGCATAGGAGTGTGTAAATAATGGATGATGCTGTTTATGAAACGTTGGCATTTAATATTCAATATTAACACTGCTTTTAAAAACAAAAAGCCACTGAGATAAATGAGCAGCTTCCGCCTCCGTACAACAATTACATCACAGGTTTACAGCAGCTCGCCGAGATGTTGTTCCACTTTATTAAAACACGAGTCTTACTTTTGTAGCTTGTGTCATTATTTTCAATTAAAGCGTATTTCTGAGTTCTGGGAGCAGAACAACAAAGTGTTACTGGGCGGACGGGTCGGTCTTTTAACTTAAACCAGCTTTGTAACTAGTCAAAGCTTCTTGTCTTTTAATCAAGACTCCACATACTGCTGCCCTTTCACATGTGTGTGAGGTTTGCTCTTCGGGATGCGTCTGAAGACGGATTGTTAATGTGCTTTAAACGCATTAAGTCGTCTCGATGGCCTTCGTGTGGAGCTTTAACCGAACACACCAGAGGGCTGAACCACAGAGTGAGATTAATGTGGGATGTCGACCCCAGAGCCGGTCTGCAAAGCTTCCAACGCCACGACGGTGGCTCTGGTTTAACCCGGCTACTCGTTTATTAGACCGCCTGTCTCATTTATTAATCACTGTATGTATGTATGTATCACATTCAGTCACTAAAACTAATGTTTCTGTTCAGGAATGTGAGTAAAGAACTATAATCTGACATCTGAATCAAGAAAATAATAAGCAGCTTTACTATTTTATCTGTTTGTTTTTTTGGTAAAACAATAAATTCGAAAATTCCTGGATAACAATAATAATTATGTTTTAGCATTAAAAACATCATTTTGGTTAAAGATCTTCTACATATGAACCATTAGAGACACACAAGAGATGATTGTGGTAATTACCAATACTGTTAATTTAGGGCATAAACTTGACATTGGGTGGACGTCTAGTACATTTATAAAGCTCTGTACATTAAAAAAATACCAGATGAACATTTTACATTTGCTTTTAAAAGACCAAATTGAACAAATTAACTAAAATCCGTTGTTTGTGCTTTAAACTCAGCTCCCTCATACGGCGTGACATTTTCCTGGGACGCTGTGTTC
>NW_007578124.1:131002-144408 GCF_000690725.1 Stegastes partitus | reverse complement strand
CTTATTTGCAGACGATGCTCCGTTCTCCGTTCGACCTCGGCTGTGTTTCGGTGCTGATGTGTTTGAATTTATTCAGCTTCATTTTGTCTTTTAACAGTAACGTCTCTCATCAGTCCGCCTTGTCACTGCCTGTGTTTTATGTACAACAGCTTCGTTTCCCAAACACAGCCCATGTCGGTTCAGGATTTAAATGATATTGTTTGTTATTGTCCAAGAGACGTGAGCAGCGGTGTGATTTGGACGTGGGCGCGGGAAGTCGATATTAATGGAGAGTGTATTAATGGTGCACATGCAGACCCACACGGGAGAGAGAACAGATTGAAACGAAGAACTTTGGAGACACATTATGAATAACCCACATGTTTTTAATATTCTGCAACCTGCACGTCTCCTAATGCATCCCATTAGGACGCACATCCCCATTCGGTTATCTCTCCGTTTCCGCTCGTCCTATCCTCCTGCCCTCTCGTTGCACTTTATCGTTCGAGGCGACGATACAACTGACGAGAAAGAAAAAGAAGCAGCAGCCTTCGCTAAAGATGGGTTATAATAATGTCAGCAGTATTAGAGATCACCGGCGGGGATAAGATCATTGTGTAAAACATACTGTGGTGAGCCATAAAGCACAGGCGTGGAATAGGGCCGAGAAAATACAGTTAGAAGTAATTGTTGAGAAGATTGCCTCAAAATGCTTCCCATTTATTGCCGTTTCCTCCTAATGGCTGTGCAGAGAGGGGATAAGTGAGACATCCTGTAACTTTCAATTCTCTCTGTTATTAGGGCAGCACTGTGGGGCTTTTCTTCTTCCTCATCACCACCCAAACTTAGTCAGCACCATCCCTGTATATGTGTGTGTGTGTTTTTGTGTGTGTGTGTGTGTGTGTTGTGGAGCACATTAGGTTGTGCAGACGTCTGTGTTGTGCCTCGGCATGCCAGATAAGGCTCACGAGGACACAACACAATCATGAGCAAGTGACAAACTGATCTGTTTGCCATGAATATATTTGCATTTGATGAAGAGATTTATTCTTCCATAGAGACACATGGTTCGCAGTATATTACGTAAACACATCATGGTGTGTACAGCGTGCTTCGTTATGAAATGTTTGATCAGGAGATTAACTCTCATCAATGCTGCAGCGCTCCTACTGGAGGAGCCCAGAAATAGATGGTTTGTGCAGAAGGTAAATACGCATTCATCGAGATGTGTGACCGTATGGCTTGTTTGGGGTCTTTGTTTGGAATAATTCCATCACACGCCCACGTCCACTTTACTTCAGTGTCGTTTTGCTTTATTATTTCTGTGAATCTGAAGTGGCTGGGATGGACCTCAGGACCTTCTGCAGGTGGAGCAAGTGGACGGAAGTCATTTCTGAGGTCTGAGAGCACAACAGTTTGTACGTCTGCTGCTGCTCGCTACTGCTAGTCCAACGTAAATGATCTGCACTTTCACCCAAAGCGCTGTACGATGTGTTTCTCATTCACCCATTCACACACCAGCGGTGACTGAGCTGCCATACAAGCTGCTGCCTGCCGTCGGGAGCAACTTCAGGTTCAGCGTCTTGCCCAACGGCACCTCGACTGTGGAGGGGATCGAAGCGCCGGCCTTCCTGATGGAGGACAACCCGCTGTACCACCTGAGCCACAGCCGCCCCAACGGGATGTGACCAGATGCTGCATATCGCCATGGTAACCTGCTCAGTTTGGGATTTAAATCGGCTTTAAGGCGGCCCGCTCTTGTCCCGCACGTATTCACCCCGAGCCATTCTCAGCTGGGTGAATGCGCCGTATCTGCCGATCTGCTAAGCCGTGCTTTAGCATCGCCGCCGAGCCCGTGAGGCCGCCCGGCTACAGTAGCGCTAACTCTGAGCATCGGGGTGCCGCGAGAAGCTAAATACGTCCAGCTGGGGATGTGGAAAACGCAGGAGTATGATGTGCTTTCTCTGGATTTACAGATGAAGATGAATGAAACCGGAACCAGCGAACCCAAAGAACGTCTTGCTGTGTTGAACTTGTTGTTATTTCTGCTGTTTGCTTAAAACTTTTCTCGTCCGAGCTTATCTGAGGATTTGTTTGCCTGTCTCACTGACTTTTTAATATTTTCTTAAAACATTTTGCTCGTGGAGACAGAGACTGATAGAAGAGACGACACTATGAAGATGAGACCCGAGCTGCGATACGCCGTCGTTACTCTTTAGCAGTCCGTAGCTGCTCCGAGTGACGGTGAGCACTAAAAAAGCAAAGAGGCGGCAGAAACACTTGACAGCGCAGCGTTTTCATTTTCACTCTCGTTATTTATCTCCCACTTCCCCCCGTTCTTCTTCATGTAAATCACTCCGTGGCGTTTGTTTTGGAAAGTGGCCACTTGTGCCTTCCTGCATGGACGATTTTCTTGGCTTTCATCAATCAGTCGGAAAGTTTCTGAAGCGTCTTCCATGCATCCTCCCTCCTCCTCCTCCTCCTCCTCCTCCTCCTCTTCCTCCTCCCTGTGACCTGCTGCAGGCTTGGAAGAAAAAAAGAAAAGTTTCAAGTCGTATTTTGACATCAAGGCCGGTGCAGCTTCCAGTGCGGGTGATGGATGTCGGAGTGGTCAGTAATGTAACGGCCACATGATGGGCCGCGGGATGTAGTGTGATAGCCGGCGTTATACCCGGCAATATAAAACCATCCCTGGGAGCTGACTGACCTTCAACTTGTTTATCTTCGCCTTTGTGTCGGCAGCCGAGCGGCCGGAGCGAAATGAGACGGGATCTAGATGAGGAAGCCCAGGAGAGGATATGAGCGAGGACGCAGCGCCGTATTAAATCCACGGGAAGAAGATTTTCTGTCAATAGCGGCCGACGCGTCTTTGAAAATAACACACATTGATTTGGCAAAATGAATCTGGTATTGTTCTTGTGGAGGCCTCCGCGGGGGGGAGGCGGTCGTAGCCGCAGCGAAAGCTTCCTTTTGAAAAATTCAACAAAGACGAGGGGTTTGTGCTGCGCGTTGGGAAAATAGAGCAAGCTGTCAAGAAATCTGACATGACCTTCGCTCTGTGAGAGATCTCTGTCTCTGGGTTTTTGGTTGTTTTTTTTCCAGTTATTCCACAATCTTTTCTCTGTCAGTTGTGTGGTTCTGAATCGGGAGTTAGATGAGAAGAGCTGGAAGTAGAACGACTCTGACGTCCAAAACCAATAGACGGATGCGTGTTGAATTTATTCAGCTGCTGCCTGAATAAATAACCGAGTTTCTGGTTGTGCTCAGAATGCAAACAGTTAATATGAGATTTTTATTTTTTTTAATTACCCAGATTTTCCCGTCACATGTGGTGCGCTCCAGGTCTCTAAGTGGTCTTTCATCATGTCTTGCAGCCAAGTTTCAAGTGTTGAATTAAAAAATTTGGGGGGAATTGGCTTTATGATTGACAGCACTGATTTCACTAAATGGATTAGAAGTTGTATTTTATGCATCTCTGAATTGGCTGAATCACTTTAACTCTTTAGTTCTGCCAGGATCTGGGAGACGATGGTGGGAACCAGTTAGAAATCTGTGATCTTGAAGCTCTGGTCTGCAGAAACCTGAAAAAAATGAAACTAAAGTGTGCATTGAAGCAGAGAGCTGATCGACTGATTATTATTTTTATTATCAGCACTACTGTTCTGCATTTTTCCAGTTATTAACATTGCTTATTTGTATTAAGGATTCCTGATGAAATTATCTGAATGCTCTGCTTTGCCTCCGATGCACAACAAATACCACAATCAGGAAATTTTTTGCAATTTTTACGGCGGCTAATGCTACGCTAACGGCATGCAGCTAAGTAAGGAGGCAGCCACAGATAACAGATGATGCTTCAAGATGCTTGTTGTGGGCTCAGAGTGACAGAACAATGAAAGATTAACAGAAGAATAAAACTGCAGGTGAACGGGACGAACTCATCAACCAGAACAGAGCGACGTAGAGTCGTGTGATCATGATAGCACACATGTTCTTTACTGATGAAGAGTTTTCCTGCTAGGACAAGCTTCATCATTTAATGTGTACGTGTCGGTAAACCAAGACGAGACAACGTTAAAGTGTAGATATTTTTAATATATGTACACAAGCGCTTAAAGGAACACATGCAGAGGGTCAATAAATCACCAGAAAACCACTGAACCATCAAAACCCCTCAATCTGGAGAAGAACCTGAGAAATCTTTTTTTTTTTTTTCCCTGAGACGTTTGCATTCAGTCCGTTTTCATCAGCCTGACATTAGCTGGTCTGCTGGTAGAATAACATTACATGAGGGCGTTCTGCACTTTAACCGCCGCACTCCGTTTAGTAATTATAGCGTATAGCGAGTATGTAATTGTGTCATCCTCTAAATAACAATGGAGCTGTCAGTGAACGCTGCAGAAACAGAAAAAAACACAACTCCTTCAGTGAAGCGTTGCGTTTGTTGCATCCGTTTCTCATTTACTAATACGTTAATTAGATCTGATGACGGGTCGCTAGCCGCCCACGAGCTACAGCGTCCTCGCTGTGCGTTCCTGCTCACGTGCTGCTGACTTCCTGTGTGCAGGTGTAGCGCTACGCAGGTGAGTCAACATACTGTCTGTAAAAGGTAAAGATAGAAGCTCATGATGCATCAGAACAAAGGTCCACCGAGGGAGGAGGCTGGGGTCGATGGATGTGTCGGTAGAGCTTTCATATAAGAGGCTACTTTCCTTTTCCTGTTTCTGTCGTCTTGTAATGTTCCCTGTTTGTGCACTACCTGCTACAAAGCTGGTATCGCTGATCAGAGAGTTTGATCGTTCAGGTTGGAGGACGAACCAAAGACAAAATAAAAATAACCTTCATTAACCGATTTAACAGGAGAGTATCCACTGGTCATTTAAATGTGAAATGAAAGACTTTAACGGGTTCACTTCAATCAATTCCTTTCTTGGTTCTCTAACTTCTGGCCCACTGGTAACACTGATGCACACTCCAGCCGCTAGGTGGCGCTAATGCTCCTAAAGTTGGTTTACCAGCCATGAAGAAGATGCACAAGAAAGTTTGGTGACCAGTGATGGGAGATGCTCGGCTCGTTGGGAGGAGACCCGATGCTACGTGTTCACAGGGACGGTTCAGTCAAAATTTACCAAATTTGCATAAAGTTGAAATCAATTCTACTTTATGCAAATGAGCTGCACAATGAATGGGAAGCGAGAACCTGACGGATCCTGTGGACACGTAGCAGCTGGACCAGAGCGTGGTGGTGTTTAAACTGTGCAGCAATAAGACAGAAAGTCTTAAAATGTTGAATATAATCACTGTAGCTGCACTTTGAGTTGCACTGATCTGTGACTGGAGCAGACAGACGAAGAACAATAAACATTTTGGTTGTTTAAGTTCATGTTTATGTCTGTTCACTGATTCAGTCGTCAACCAGAATGTATTAGAACTAAAAAACTTTATTAACTTTAATTAACTGAGATTTAATGGCGTCCCACCACTAAGCAGAACACCTGTCACTGAGCCCTCATGGCAGGAAGTCAACATTCACTGAGCATCATGGAGTCAGACGCCACAATAAGAGCAGAGACATAAAACCTGAGCCGGGCTCCCGGAGCAGCAGCCGAGCAGAACGGCTTCAGCTACTTCCTGTAATGATCTTCTACGGAAACACCGAGATTTATCTGGCAGCAAAGCCAGAGGCGCTCGGGGCCGGAGCGTCAGACGGATGTGAAGTTTTCTTAACAGCATCACACAGCTTTTCAATTAATGCCACACATTCTCCGTTCCATCTGGGCTGAGCTCAGGAGCCAATAATCCGGACCGGGCCGTTCTCCTGGTAGACTCAACCCCTTCTCTCTGTGGAACTTAAAACAGGCAAATCATCTGCATTCCAAGATTTCTTTTTTAAAAATCCTAAAACATTTTGTCCCAAATAACAACAGAGTGCAAACAAGCGCATTTGTCTGTTTAATACGTAAATAAATCTGCATGAATTTGGCATTTAATTGATTGCAGTTGTCTT
This sequence comes from Stegastes partitus, assembly GCF_000690725.1. Lineage (NCBI taxonomy): Eukaryota > Metazoa > Chordata > Actinopteri > Pomacentridae > Stegastes > Stegastes partitus. The sequence continues at coordinate 138,422 of NW_007578124.1, read as the reverse complement.
GAAATGAGGCTGGAATCGACATAATAATGAAAAAAAACAGCAATCAGGGTTAAAAAAAAAAACGTCAGACGTATAGCAACGATCGCAAAGTGTTTAAAAACCGCACAGTTAGCAACAAATGCTGAAGGTTCCTGGATCAGTTCTGGGCTTTAAGTACAGTCTTTGGTCTGAATTACAGCTCGACTGAACAGATTAACGTCGGCGTTACTGGTTCTTAATATGTGAAGAGATGAAAAAAGGATGAGATGCTTGAAATAAGAACAGCAGATTCGTTCTTGTTGCTCAGACAGCTTTATAATTGCAGTAATTATAGTTTCCAGCATTAAGTTACTCAGAAGCAGTAATACGATCTGAGAAACAAGTTCTAATGTTCATTAAGATAATTAAAGACAAAAGAAAAGCTAAATGAACGGGAAGCACTGCCTGGAAGGACGCTTCTCATCGATATGGATTCAAGATATTTTACACATCCGGCAGCTTCGGTTCTGCTCAGAGCTGAAACCTTTCTGGTGACTCGTCAAAAGAAAAAGATAAAAAGCACGACTCCGTATATGGCTTCACCTCCACAGACTCCAGGACAGCAAGGAGGTTTCAGGAGGTTTATCAGCCTCCTCCTGCCAGACGTCCACCTGAAGCAGCGTCCGATGCTCCGTGACCCGTATGATCACATCTGAGCTCGTCACCGCCTGGACCTGGAGGCTCACCTGGTTCCGTTCACCCCAGCACTCGGCGCGTCGTATTAGCAGCACGTTCAGATGTTAGCAATAAACCGAAGCACGAAATCAACACGGCGGCCGCGATAAAACCAACGACCACAGATAACGCTCTGACAAACGTGTTTAGCCAGAAGATAACGGACGTCAATATTTACTTGTTTGCAGATACGGCAAAATGGCGGCGGCGTCATTTAGACCGTAACTGATGTGGACGTGGGCCAGCGGTGGTTGCTATGGTAACACAGCGACGTCATCTTATCACCGGACGAGAAATTACAGAGAGTGTAGCTGGAACCGACTGACCAGCGGGTCGGACTGGATCCAGGAGAAGAAGAAGGTTCTGAATCTGGAACCGACGTCATGAATAAATAATGAACTCTGTGTTCATGGACCCGTTCGGTTTCCAGTCAAAGGCGGCAAATAGAACAACTTCCAGCGAAGACATTCCTCATGTTTGTCCCCACAGCAGCGCCAGCACACCGAGGTCACGTGCTCGTACCGGAGAGGCCGGCGCTCGGAGCTAATGGGGGTCGAGTCGGGCCGGACACCTCGACCACCTCCTCCACCCTCTGGTTCATAAAGTCACAATGCAGACGCAAACGTTCCCGAGACGTCGCGGACACAAAGAGCTCTACACATCTGAGAAAAGATGTTTATCCCGGCAGCGTCCAGCCCTGACTTTGGTGTTTCATCGCCTCTCGTCCCTCCTGTTTCTTTCTATTCCCTCCTCACCGTCATTTGTCCTCCTCACTCCCCAACACCTGGCATCTCCCCGAGAGACTGTGGTGACCGCTGATGACTCAGGGGAGCGTGGATGTGTCGGAGGAGGAGGAGGAGGAGGAGGAGGAGGAAATGCAGGGAATCATGGCCGCTCTTCCTCGTCCTCCCTCATGATGGATCACCAGCCGGGGAGGGACCTCACAGAGCTCGCATCACTACCTTCCAGTCCTATGAGTCCATGGAAATGTGCTTTTTAACTATTCTACACGTTAAAGAGGACAAAGCAGCGTGTGCTTTAACTCAGCGTCCGTCTGCCGGTTGGTTTATCAGCTGGTTACATAAAACGTTACTCTGTAAACGCAGCAGACGTGATGCTGCTCTCGGTGTTTTTAAATAGACGTCAAACACAAACGATGGATCTGTCGTTCATGTTTTCACCTTTTCCCGGCTGTGGAAGCACAACACCAGGTCACAGACATGATGCTCGGTGTTGATGAGTAACAGAACCAACAACAGCTGGAACCAGCACCTCCGACACCAGCAGCCAACACCCAGCATGAGCTGCACCATCAGTACCATCCGTCTGGATCAGACAGAGGTTTGCTGAAATAGATTTCTGTACATTTTTGTTGTTGTTGTTGTTGTTGTTGTTGACACTACAAATAAGAATCAAGTACCATAAACTCTTTTTTTTTTTGGGTTTAGCTTTACTACAAATCTTTTATGTTCTGTTTAAGTTCTTTTTAACGTAACATTAACCAAAGTTTTCTTAGTTTAATTTATCACTTTTACGGTGATGGGAATATGTTAAAAAAAACAGCATAAAGTTCACTTAACTTACTGTTTATAGGACATTTTAAGATAGTAGAGTGTACGTTTTGATTCAAAAATCCGATAAAACAGATGATTAGATGCTTTAAAAAAAGAGAGTAACAATGCATAGAATAGAATAGAATAGAATAGAATAGAATTATTTTTATTGATCCCTCATTGGGGGAAATGTACACGCCACAGCAGCATCCAGAAATATAGAAAGAAAGTACAAGAAAATAACAACAATTAAATAATAAAATATGTACACATGATGACAAAAATATACTATTGTATAAAAAAAACTATAATAATTATAGTAAATTAATCATACTCAAAGAAATAATAAAGTAATAAATTAATAATAATTAATAATCATAATATTTTAATTATATGGGATATTTTTCCCATTTTCCTTTCTTTCATGTCTTAGGGTTAGATCATAGTCGGATTCATCGTCTTCCTTTCTGTATATAATTCTTCATCATTTACGAGTCACTGGTGTCCTTCTGTTCTGTGAAGCTGAATTTAAAACGAGATTTTACTTTATTCTCCCTTCAAGCGTTTTTGCATTTTCCTTCCATAAACGTCCAGAACTGCAGGATAATAAACACGGTTCAGGTTAAATAATGAGGGAAGATTTAACTCGACCTAAAACTTCTGCATCCTCTGGAGGATAGAAACACATTTTCTCTGTTCAATACTGAAAATGCCAAATACTGTTATTCATCTCCTTTAAAACCTTTCTTAGTCTTTAAAAGCCAGCAGAAGGTGTTCCTGGACTTCCTCTGCGACGTGTTTTCGTCTGGACGTGCACATGAATGATTCAGCTGAAGTTTACGCTGCAACATTCCAGCGGTTGCATAAAAGTACGAGAAATGCTGCTCAAGGCAAAAAAATAAAAGCTCAGACTGAATTAAGGCTCACACGTTTCCACTTCACTCACGCCCTCGAGGGATGATCCAACTTACCTGAACCACCTAAGAAGTGTTTAATTCAAGAACAATTATCGTTATTAATTTCACAGCCCACATTTGTACGGTTTCCTGTTTTTTTTATTTTTTGATGTGAGAACTTAAATCCTGCAGCAGCCGATCCTGTGATTAGTAAGAAACACTTGAAGTTAATTGGAGGTAAAGGCCACTTCACGCCGCCTCACAGAGCCGCCGTTCCCTGAGCGCCGCCTGCCAGGCGCTGCACATTCCGCTCACAGATCTTAATTTGTGGTAAATATGCGCCGGGGAGAAGGAGGTCAGCGCTGCGTCGGCCTGCTCAGCGGGATGTTGCCGTTTTCCTCTGGGTTTTTTTTCCTCCCCATCATATGTACGACCTTTAAAACACAGCAGAGCGGAGGGCAGCTTCTGTTGGGGTTTAATTATAAGCTGACCCGAGGTCACATCATATCACCGAGGGCCCTCCCGCATTATTCAAGGCTTTCAGGCCGACGCTGCCTCGTTGCCTCAAGAGCACATGATGAAGCAAAGCGTCACGACGGAGAGGGAAGAGCACTACAGTGGATCGGAGATGCTGTAGATCCGGCCGGTGTCGTGGATGTGCTGCCTGGTGCTGCTACTGCTCTGCAGAATCCATAGAGCTCCTCAGCGTGCGTCTCCAAAGAAGGTTCCACCGCAAAGATGAACTAATTCACGCTAATCCTCTTATGATCGAACCAATACTGATCCTCCAAATCCAAAACAAAGATATTAAATCAAATCCATTATAATCCACTGTAGCAAACTTTCTTCGTTTAGGAGCGTCGGGTTTAAACGAGGTCGGAGCTCGGCTCTGATTGCATTTCTTCTGGAGATTGGTTTTCATTATAATTTCATGGTTAGGGCTCAGATTGTTAATTAGAAGCTTTGGAGGCGGCTGTGAAACACCTCGGACCCTCGGTGACACCCTGAGAACACCCAGCCATTAGAACCAAACTAATAGTTTGTGCACAGTTTAGACAGAACTTCACAGAATTGTAATTTCGCTGAATATCAGACACAGATGGCGGACACACTGGACCGGTGTGGGTCGGTTCTCAGTGAGAGGATTGACTTGAATGGATTCTGGTCTTCCTTTTATGGGGTTTTTTTACTTTCCACATGTAGACTTGTTGGTGGTCGCTGCTGAAAACCTAAACCTTTACATTTCTGTAGACGTTGTCGGCTGAGGGAGACAAACTGGGAAACTCAAACTCTGAGCGCGACATTTAAACATCCAGTGCCAAAAGCTGCAGTTCCTCAATCAGCCACTTGAGGCAGCTCCAACAGAGAGTCAGTCCCTATAGAGCTCCATGTTAAAATGACCGAGTTTACAGCTGAATTAAACGTGTTTACAGCAGCGTAGCAGCTTCTACAGCTAGCTGTCCTGTTTGTTATAACTGAACACAAAGTGGATTTTTATCTGACTCACGAGTTTAAATTGTATCAAGGCTTAAAGTTGTGCATAATTAGGGCGTGGCTACCGTAAATTCCAGACTATTGAGGCACCTGAATATAAGCCACACCCACTCACTTTAAAAAGAAAGCCAGTTTTGCACATCTACAGGCTGCGCTTGTCACACATGTGAAAAAGGTAGTGGCCTAATAGTCCGGACATTACGGTACTTCTTTGCTCGTTTTTGGATTTTTGGGAGTTAGGCTCTGAGTTGTTCAGTGTGTCGTGTAATAATCATAAAATACGAGTTCCTGGTCATCAAAGAGTTAAATATCTTCCCTCCTGCTGAATTCTCTGTTCCTGAAGGTTTGCTTTATTCTGATATATTAACTTCATACAGAAGCAGAAGCATCTTTTACATCCAGCGATATTCAGCGTCTGAAACTAAACGCTGCTACCAGATTTGATCATCAGTCGTCTTTCTGTTCGAGGCTGATTTGCATTAAAACACACAGCGACATATGTGATCTCATTCTGAAGCTAAGCGCCCCGGGGAGGACGTTCTCGTGCTTCAGCTGTTGAGCTACAGAAGCCTCCGTCCTGATCCAGTGACCTGTAGATGATCTAGCTAACCGAGCCGTTATGTCTTTCCCGTGGTTTTGATGAGGCCTAAAAAAACAACCGACGTCTTCCTCCGAGCGTTCCTCTGACTGATGCAGAACAACAACAGTTATTTAGTTCCTATTGTCTGAGATGTCTTTGGCCACCAGTGGACTGAATCTCTCTTCCCACATTTCTGCACATATTGAGACAAGTGCAGGCAGATGGTCGCAAACTCATTCCTCATCGCGTCCTGATCGCATTCCAAGCCTGCAGCCCTACTGGGACCACTGCTCTAATTTCCTACACGGAGCTGAACAACGCGAGCTTCCTCCACGACTACGTAGCAGGTGTAGCGCTGGCTGGGACACGCCGGGGCGGCTGACCTTAACGACGTGCTGCTGAATTATTAATTGAATCACATTTGGTGCATTTGCATATGAAGCTGCAGAGCGCCGGGACGTATAGCTGACACTCTGAGGACCAGGATCTGACTCGTGTTCTCCAACCGGAGCCTGTTTTTTTGTAGATTGAATCCTAGATGGTTCTGTGTGTCGTGTTTCTGCTTCACGAGTCCCAGCTGGGTGCTAACGATGAAATATTAACATGTTGGTGATGTGTAGCACGAGAACGTCTATAGGAGGAGATCTGGACCACATGTTCTAGCGCCTACGGGAACGTTTATCTTAGAATAACCTTTAGTCAGACGGCCTCGGGTGTCCGTCAGCAGCCATTCAACAAGCAGCAGGTTTCCATGTTGGCTTCACCTTTCAGATCTCCTGTAGGTGGTTCATGGAGCTGCAGACTCTTGTCACTTCTGTTTCAGCACCATATTCAGAGAAGATGGTGAAACCTGATGGAACGCCAGCGAACAAGTTGTTCATCTGGCAGGTGGTTATAACACTAAACACTAACACCACAAACCGCCCAGACAGATGGAGATATGCGTCGTTTTTATAGCGTTCATTGTTGGTTGTTTCATTTGTTTCTCACATGTTGTCCGTCTTCCAGTTCGTTTTGTGCAGCAGTGCTTCTCGTTGTCAGTGTTTCTGTTTCTTGTCCGGCCGTCGCTCATCGTCTCGTGTCAGAGCAGCGGTTTTTATCCGTTTCCTGTTGCAGCATTTTGCTTTTTCTTCAGAGGAATAGCAGAGACAAAGGAGCTCCTGCGCTCGTGTTTGTAACTAAACACTTTTTCTCTCACATTTCAAACCAAATTTGTTATCTGGAACATTTTCACTGTTTTTCTGATTGATGTTAGAAATAAAAACTCTGCAGCCTGTTAGATCCTCCGACCGTGACATTCTTTCTGATACTTGCCCTCCTGCTGCCCTTTCCTCTCCTCCCTGCATGAATGATGTTTTCTTGCACCTCTGGGTCGGTGAGCTGGTTCTGACAGCTGGAGCTCAAACTCCGACCGTGACATTCGACTGAACGATCCTCCGGGGAGCGTTTTGAGCAGCCGACGTTTACCAAAACAGTTCTTCACAAGGACTCGTGGTAGGAAGACGGAGCGTCGCCGTACAGTCGGAGCCAGACGCAGACAGAAGCTCGCCTGTCGAGGACTGAAACCCGTCCGGCGCCGGAGCGGTTTCTGGTTCAGCGGACATAGTTGAGATTAAACACTCCAGTGGGCTGATTATCTGTCCATGAGTGAAGGTGATGCTCACACTGCTGCCAGCATGCTGGATGACTTTCCTCTGCTGTATTCCATCCTCGGCGCAGGAGGGACCCGGTGACACCGACACCTGCACGGCCCGATCCAGTCCAGACACTAATTAGCTCGTGTTGAGGCGGCGGCACAGAGGCACTCGCTCTGTTCTCTGTTGTTTGGGTTCAGTTTTCTTTTCCATACGGTAATAAGTAGGGGCAGAATCTGTACGTGTTCATCTGCAGTAGATCAGGAGGACGGTTGCTGGGCTCTACGGACAGACCTGCTCGTGTTTTATCTGTTTTTAGTTTTCTGGTTGATCTTCTGGTGCAGCCGTGCATCGTAGCCTCCAAACACTCAGGCGACGGCGCTCTGATTGGCATAATAGCTGTTGTTCTTCTGGAGCTCCTGCGAGTGTTGTTCCGTCTGGAAGTCGCTCCGGCTCGGCTGCATTTCTACTATATCATTATAAACTTTGCAATCAAGCCTCAGAGCTCCGGCACCGGTCCAAACAGAGCTGATTTTGTTCCTGTAATTATGTTCCACAGGGGCATGTGTG